>NW_015150680.1:573609-587221 GCF_000732505.1 Cyprinodon variegatus | reverse complement strand
GCTGATTTATTTGTTGTGGTCTCTTGTTATTTACACACAACACTAAACCGTGATAGCCGACGTGAGTTTGGAGTTTGCAAAGGTTTCTCTTAAGTGGAAAATCAAACGCTTAATCTCGCCTAGGGCAACCAAAGGGCTAGAACCGGCCCTGAAGGACGCAATCTCTGCTGCTCTCCACCTGAGCCTGGCACACCTGGAGGAGAAGAACACCCACATGCGGATGCTGTTCCTGGACTTCAGTTCAGCTTTCAACACCATCAAACCACAGCATCTGATGGGCAAACTGGAACAGCTGGTCTTTAATACAACCCTCCGAAATTGGCCGCTAGACTTCCTCACCAATAGACCTCAATAAGTCTGGGATGGACAGAACACCTCTTATGTCATCAGTCTAAGCACAGGCTCCCCTCAGGGCTGCGTCCTGAGCCCCCTGCTGTTCACCCTGATGTTTCATGACTGCGTCCCCAGGTTCACCACCAATCACATCGTGAAGTTTGCAGATGACACAACAAACGACTACAGAGAGGAGGTGGAGCAGCTGGTGGACTGGTGCAAAGATAACAGCCTGATCCTGAACATAGAGAAGACGAAGGAGATCATCTTGGACTTCAGGAAGAACCGGCCTAACCACGCTCCAATGCTCATCAACAGCTCAGCTGTAGAGGTGGTCAACAGCACCAAATTCCTGGAAGTGTACATCACAGACACCCTCACCTGGAATGTAAACACCACCTCACTGGTCAAAAGGGCACAGAAGCACATGTACTTCCTGCAGAGGATGAGGAGAGCCCACCTGCACCCACCCATCCTCACCCCCTTCTACAGAAGCACCATAGAGAGCGTTCTGACCAGCTGTCTCACTGTGTGGTGTGGAGGCTGCAGCGCCCCAGACTGGAAGAAGGTGAGGAGAGTGGTGAGAAAAGCAGAGAAGATCATCGGGGCTCCTCTTCCCTCCATTAAAGATATTTTATTCCGGCGCTGCGTGTCCCAAGCCCGTGACATCATAAATGACCCCTCACACCCCCAACATGGACTGTTCTCCCTGCTGCCCTCTGGGAAGAAACTTCAAAGCATTGGATGCAGGTCCAGCAGATTCCACAACAGTTTCTTCCCCACTGCCATTAGACCGCTGAATATTTTGAAGTTTTTTTTTTATTTTACTATTTTTCAAGGCTGCACTTTTAAAAAAGATGAAATTGTCCAGAGAGCTGTTCCAAACGAAATTTATTTTTGTTTTACACTGGTGTAAACAAAATGACAAATAAAATCTGTCCAAGTCAAAGAAAGCACATTTCAATAAATCCTGAGCTTTTATACAGTCCTGTTTGGCAGTTAACTTACGGAAAGAAATTATACTTTATTCTAGGCCAATTTTTAAAAGGGATGATTGTGCTAAAGACAGTGATTCTTCGATCCAGTTTCAGTAAAGCCCTCAGAGACATTCCCACATGGTAATCCATGCAAGACTCAGAGTGAAAGAAGCTGACGGGGCTGTTTTTTCCTCCTGTTCCTTAGAGCAGCTTAGACATACAAGGTCAGTCAGAGTCAAAAGCAACTGCAGTTGACATTCAATCTGTAGGTTTGGTGTTAAGGATCGATTTTACACTTCAACAATGCGGATCTTATTATTGTTTATTCTAGCTTAGTAAAACTTCCTTCTAGATGTCAAAAATATCTATTGGAGATATACAGAATTCAGAAGACAAAAATGTTCATATGTGCTGACAGCAAAGAATCTGAGCCACAACAAAAAAACAGGAGGTATACAGTTACATGGTGCATGTCCTTGGACTTGTCCTTTGTATGAGCTTCTGTTTACAACTTTCTGAACCAAAAGTGCTGAGCTACAGGCTCAAACAGACCTTGTTATTAACAGGTTAAAATTCTAAAAATGAAATTCTTATTGGGCTATTTCTGTATCACCACTGCTCCCAAAAAGGTTGAGTTAAATACTAATAGTGAATGGTTATATATTCACTCTGAGAGTTTATATTAACAAACCATACCAGGCAGCAGGAAAAAGCCTTAGTCTTTGGAGAGTTAAAATCACCTAAGCGCTAGTAAAGGTTTAGCAGGATTTTTAGATTAAATGACTATCGTTGTCCCTCCATCATGTAAACAGATGATCCACCAGCAGCAGTCCCATTTCTTCAACCCCCCTGGTCAGTTTGCATCTTTACGGAGTCTGTGGGATTGTCTCTCTTTTTATCCCTTTAGAAACTTAAAATGAGACTTTTTATATATATAAGAATTGAAACACACTTTTTTCTACATCAAGTTGTTTGTACTGAATCCTGGACAGTTGAAGGAAAACAATGGGTAGCCATTATTAAAATCCCTGTCAATCTTAATATACTTCAGCTAGATTTTATAAAATTAACCTGTCCTTTGTTTAAATTTATAGCTAAACAAAATAGGAATATATTTCTGAAAAAATAAACTATTTTCTTTTTTTATGTACATAGATATATCTATATTTTTTTTGTTCTTAATAAGCTGTTTTTATTTTGAGAGGATGATATTTGATGTAAAGTTTAAAGTTAATGTGTATTTAACGTATTCTTTTGAGAATAATTTACATTTGTTGAAACTGTGCAGTAAAAATGAAGTAGAAAATGTAAATGATGCTCTTCAGGCAATATATTAGTACTTTTAAATCTTTTTGGGGGGGGGTATCAATGTCTTACATCAAGTTAAATGTTTGCAACTGAAAATTAAACAAACAGCATTGCCTGTTTTTGTATAATTCAGTAGATGATTATCGCCCTACTTTGGGAAACTCATGAACCAATGAAATTTGAGACACAAGGAGTCAGCAAAAATTGTCACCTGTGTTAGGTTTGGATTATTGTCAGGGGTTGGGCTAAAAAAGGCTAGACTAGGATAGAATAGAATAGAATAGAATAGAATAGAATAGAATAGAATAGAATAGAATAGAATAGAATAGTCTTCACTGTCATGGTTGAAGGGGTGCAACAACAATATAGGGTGTGCTTTTAGTTTTTCGATGTAAAGTATGTAAAGTACACTTTTCTAAGACTTAAGAACACATATTTACCAGTTGTACGAAGATATACCAATTGATTTTAGATGCCATGGTGGCACACGCAGGGGTAGCAGCATTTCCCACTGCTGGGATTAAGGTAGGTTTTTTTTATTCCTTGGAGGGTGATTTATGTGCTAGTTCAGTGGTAAATTCACTGAATTGATGACCATTAGAGGCAGTTTGGTTTTTAATACATCACAAAGGCTGAAGTCAGGACTGGGTAGACAATGGCTCCTGATGACAATGAAGTGGAAGAAAATGGAGAAGCGGGCATGAGTATTAGCCCAGATAAAGGCTAAGAAGCCTCTGACACCAGTTATCTTTCTTGCCTATTTTTGTTCACTGGTTTACAAAGTGGATTTGCTATGTCTGAAATTGAGTGTTTTTTTACAAAGTTGAAGATTTGTGCTGTTTTTTTTTTCTATTGGAAATTTGGCTTAACAGTAACTTGCCAGACTCAAGTTGGAAGCAGGACTTTGTATGTACAAGGTTGGTGCACGAACTGTTGACTGGCGAAAAGCTACTGCTCTGAAGAAAAACAACATATAACAGTGAAATGTCAGCCATACTATCTGCCAGGGGAACCTACAGCGGTGTTCATCCCCATTGATTACGTCCCACCAGAAGCTGATGATAAAAAAGGTCTCAAGTGAGCTGTATGAAACCATTAGCTAGACAAAGCACCCAGAGGCGTTTTAGGGGACTTAAGTAACCTGAAACTGATAGACATTCTTCCAAGTTTTTACCAGCATGCCACCTTTCCCACATGGGGAAACAATAGTCTGGACTGCATGTAGAGTTCTTCCTTGACCCCAGCTTTGTACCTCTGACCACATCTCCATCCTGCTGGTGCCCGCATATCAGCAGCTGATAAGTCCAACTTGGCCAAAAAAGAAGAAAATGCACTCTATGGCCCAGGGATGTAGCTATTGTGCACCAGGAATGTTTTCAGTACAGAGTTCTTCAGCGAGGCAGCTACATATGAAAGAGAAGTTCATCTGAAGAAAAACACCTCCTCTAATCATCTCCGAGTGTGCTGATGATGTAACCAGCACCTGGACAATAACCTTTTATCCAAACTAGAAAACCTTGCTGAAGCTGAGGTGACAGCTCAGCTGGAAGCTAGGGAGGCAATGTTCAGGAAAGGTGAGGCATTAGCAAGAAAGACAGACAACATGTATTGCAAAGGTGAAAGTAAGCTACACCCCAGAAAAAACAGGGTCACTTCACCACCGATGACCCGCAGCACACAGAAGACTCCATCCATACGGGGGGAATGATCTACCGCTAAACTCCATTACCTTCAGCACTCACCCTCCAAAGGGCTGCTTGCTGAGTCCTCTCCTGTTTACTTTGCTAACATATGACTGCATGGCAACACAACCTAGCTGACATACAATGAAGTTTGCAGATATTACTGCAGTAGTGGGGTGCTTTAAAAATGTTATGTTGAAATTTAGAGAAGAGGTTGATCATATGGTGGAGTGGTTTAGAGACAATAACCACCCTAAAAATGTGAAGAAGACTAAGGAGATGGTGGATTTTAGAAGAGACAAGGAGCCTCTTCATCCCCTGTACCTTGAGAGGAGCAGCTTTGGGGATGGTCTCAAGCTACAGGTATCTGGGTCTGAGTGTATCCAGTGCTAACCCTTCCTGTCTGTTCATGAAAGCAAATCAGGTGTCTCAACTTCTTCAGTCCTAAAGAACTTTTATTGCTGTGTGGTGGAGAGTATTCTGTGCACCTGCATCTCTGTGTGGTATGGCAGCTACACTGCAGCTGAGAGGATTGCTCTGCAGAGAGTGGTAAAGGCTTCCCAGAGGACCGTAGGGAGAAGGATTCACTCCATCTCAGACCTCTAAACATCATGATGCAGGGGGAGGGTGCTCCATGTCATATAGGAATCGACCCATCCTGCACACAGACTGTTCCAGCCTTTCCCCTCATGTAAATAGCTGAGGAGCATCCAGATCAAGATCACCGTGGTCAGAAACAGTTTCTACCCTGCAGCAGTTAGACTGCTGAACTCATGCTGCACTTAATAAAGCTTAATCAATTTATTTTTATTTAATATTAAGCTAATTAAACTAGGACCTGAGACAGAATTTTGTAACACAAACATGCAAAAGTGAGACAGTATGACAATAAAAAAAAAAAAAAAAAAATTCTTAATTTCTTGATGATTCATGATCCATAATAGGGTCCAAATTAAAAACCCTCTAACCCAACTAAATGAGAGCGCTTCTGTTAATACACTACTATACTTTTTTTTTTTTTTTTGGAATAATGTTACATTTTAAATAAACTGCATTCGTACCAAATGTTTATTTTTGCACAACAGCATTGTCAGATTATGTAATGTTCTGCTAAAATGTAAGAACATTTTCTTTTCTTAATCTATTAATTTCATTTGTTTGCAAATTAAGGTTTCCATTAACCTAACAATCTAAATATTTTAACCTAAATAATTTTTAGGTTAAATATTTCTTATATTAACCTAAATATTTGTAATTTTTAAATGTTGAAGGACACTCACAAAGCTGTATTTTATTTAATTTTTTTCATATTTCCATCTGCATGTGAAATACAAATTTCAGTTCTTGATTCCCTGTTTTACCAACAAAGGCACAAATATCTATATCACTAGTGTTTGTGGGTGAAATAAATTGTAAAACCATTCCACTGCAATGTGGGCAGATCACAAAAGGAAGAGGAGATGGAGGGGCCTCAGGTGTGTGTGGATCTTTCATTTCTTCTGCTTTTATCCCTCTCCCCTCCTAAACACTTTCTTTTTCCTTCACTGCTTCCTTTGTTCTTCTAAGCCCAGCTTTTTCCACAGGTTGGGTTTCATATCCGCATCTGTTATTTGTTTTTAACCTGCCAGTCATCCTATCCTAACTTCTAGCTTGCAACTAAAATGAAACTGAAAGTATTGTTATGTTCTAACCTTGACTAACATGGAAAAGGGTGAACAATGACAAAAATATGTTGTCTAATATATTTCATCCAGTTCTATGAATTTGCTTGCATGTGGACATATAGACATTTTATTTCCCAAGACCAAAGCATAAAGTAAAGGTTTTGTATCTTTCATGTTGCATCTCTATTGTATTTCCCGGTAAGGTTGCAGTTCATATTTTTATGTGAGGGAATGTACTCCCACGTCCACTTCCTATTGTATCATTGCAACTTACATCTCATAGTTTTGCAATCTTCTCAGCTATTTTTCACCCTCTTGAGGAATATTAGTGAATGTTATCCAACAGCCAAAACAACCTGCAGTCTATAATACTGAGTAATAGAGTACCCGCTTTCTTCCTAACCCGCTCCTTTATATCAATTACTGTTTATTGCACTGCAACACGACAGTCTTACAAGAGAAATCCCAGTGAGTCCTCAGTGACTGATAGGGCAACCTGCAAAAACAAACAATGAAAATAATATGACAAATAAGGGAAAGAAACATTTCCAGACTAGACTGCAATACAAAACCAAAATAGGGTTTTGCATGCCTGCAGCAATATATTCTGCTTGAATATGACCCTGTCAAGTTTAAGTCCTGTTTTGATTAAAAAAGATTTATTTGCATGCTAAAATCACACAGCACCTTCTAAAAATATATACATTAGGAATGAATATTGAAGCTTTTTGAAAAAAGCACACAGACAACTAGGGAGGTTTTATCGTCACTTGTATCACACTGCAACAGTGACTCTAGTTACCAAATATACCAAACATAATCTGAGGCCATAAAATGAGCAACAAATAAGATTCAACAAAGCCTGGAGGAAAAAAGAGCTCGGAGGCTGTTTTTTATGATGCTCACCAGCGGGCCTGTGGGGTTGCACCTACAGGATATTGAATATTTGCTTGTACTGCCACAAGTATGTTTCAACTCCCTATTTAAGATAATCAGTCTTTTTCATGTGGGGATAGAGTTAAGAATAAGGAACTCTACAGAGTTATCCTTTTCCTCTTTTCTTCAATTATCCCTTTCTTCTGTCTCTATCTAACCCTATCTCTGTTTTGGCTTCTCTCTCACAAGGTGTCTTAATATCCTCTTCCCAAAGAGGACATAACTACATAGAGTAAAATATGTGAATCTAGACAAGGTATTCTAAAAGAATGTATGTCCCTTATTGAGTTTATTTTATTGAAAAAGGGAAAGTAAAGAGCAATAATTGATTTTAACAATTTGGTGCTGTGTATCAGCTGGTTTCTAACTGCAGTAGCCAGAAGAGCAAATAAGGTTAACAAAGGTAACCAAGAAGGCCCTGATTGTTTAAATGGCAGGAACTGGATAATTCCTAGTGGGACGTCTTATTTTTGGGTAGCAAGGGCTGTTGATTCTTTCTTTTTGATGCCGGTTCAGCCATGAGTTAGAAAATTGTTTAGAAAAAAATATTATATTACATCTAATTTATCCTTGGTTTTAAAAAAAAATGAAGATCTGTTTTCTTTTCTTTTTTGTGCGTCAATCAATGGAATGTTTCTAGAATGGTTTTCTTAAAATGATCCAATATGGAAATTATCTTTTTGGAAATTAGCATAATGTCTATGCTATAAATATTGGAGTAATTACTGATTAACTCAGAGACAAACAATATCACTGTTAGGTATATAATCTTAAAAATACAGTAACTTGTACAGGGTTCTTGTAAAGAGAGTTTTTCACTGAAGGGAAAGTGCAATTACACTCATACACAATAAAAGTGTAGCATTAAAATGAAAGACTTTAGCCATTAGATGAGCATAATTCAAATACCCAAAGGCATACATTACCTTCACTGCAGGGAAAGGAATAGCCTAAGAGCATTTTATTGTAATTGCTGATGTGTAATTTAACATTATAACATTAACTGTAGCAACACCATTAGGTAAAAATTATTTCATCACTACCAATTGTCCTGAGTCTAAAATGAGCTTAACTACTATTTGAACTCACAACTCAAACAATAGTAAGAAAGTAAAGTGAAAAGTGCCATTACACATTGTTTTTGCACCTGCTTCATCCATCTCTGTTAAATACCTGAAATGTATCATGTGTCTACTACTTGAAAAAGGTCTTTAAAATGGGAGAATTAGAGGAGACGAAAGAAAATAAAACTCCTTTTTTCTCCGGAATTTATTGTTAATGCTTTCACCTTTTGATCAGTTTTGACCTTGTATTCTGCTTCGACTTTGAGCTATTTCCTACAAGAATTCAAAAGTTACTTTGAGGTTACTTCAAGGCTGGACTATTGTAATTCTTTATTATCAGGAAGTCCACAAACTCTAGTTAAAAGCCTTCGGCTGATCCAAAATGCTGCACCCAGAGTTCTCATGAAAATTAAAAACAGAGATCATATTTCTGCTATCCAAGCTTATCTTCATCGGCTTCCTGTTAAATCAAGTTTACTAGTGGTTCCTAGAATTTCAACAAAAAAAATTGGAGGCAGATCTTTTAGTTATCAGGCTACTCTCTTGTGGAACCAACTACCAGTTGTAGTCCGTGAGGCAGACACACTTTCAACTATTAAGGGTAGGCTTAAAACTATCCTTTTTGACAAAAGCTTATAGTTAGAGTGGCTCAGGTTACCCTGAGCTATCTCTATAGTTATGCTGCTATAGGATTAGCCTGCTGGAGGATATAGGGACCTCTTTTTGTATCATTCTGCTTTATTATCTGCTTATCATTCGGTATTCTCCCCCTTTGCAGAATCTGTTAGTTCAATCTCTAACATTATGGTCTCTCTGCTTTTTCTCATAGTAGCTTTGCCTCATCTGTTCCTGTTTGGCTGTGACACCATCCTGGAGAGAAATATCAGCCGTGCTGATGCCATCAACACCTTTGTTTATAGATGTTTTCCGGTGTAGTCCTTTTTCTCTTACTGTGACTGGCTGGATGTGCTTTCTTCATCCTCTGACATGGAAGCTGGCTTGGAGCTCATCTGCCTGGCTGTGTGTTTCCTGGATGGGCCCGCCTTTTAGAGCTGCCTTTTGTAGCTCTTCTTCTGTCTCCTTGAGCCCCAGTTGGCCTCGGAAGATGGCCACTCACACTGAGCCTGCGTTTTTCCTCTCCTCTGTCGCTACAAGCATGCTTAGTGTGAGGGATCCTTTGATAGAAAATTTTGAATCAATTTGACTGTATGATCTGGTGAACTGTATGGTACCTTGAGATGACATGTGTTGTGAATTGGTGCTATATAAATAAACTGAATTGAATTGAAAAGATTTTTGTCTGCTTCATTATCTAAAAAAAATGAAGCCTTATGTCACCACTATGATCTGATACAAGAGTTTCTAAGATTGACAAAAAAAAAACCATTTCATAAAAAAATCAGGAAACCATAAATGTTTACCTCTCAAACTAGGACAATTAATTTGTATTACATCATACAGCATCCACATATCACTGATTTTAGCGTTACTGATCAAAATAATTTCCCTGAGTTATGACAGTGGCACCAAATGATGAAACTGGATGCAACAATATAACTATGTATTCTCCTCCTAATCATTCTTATGCTATGATCAGGAGGAAAGAAATATTGCAGCCAGAACAGAATATGCCATTATCTCAAGAAAAACATAGCGGCAAAGATTAAATCAATTACCTTACGAAAAATAAACCCAACTTGATCATGGCAGGCTATTCTTATCTAGCATAGCAAATTGCAAAATGAGACACATATATACAAAAAATATATATGTAAGGTCACACTAAAATTTCACTTTTTTTCTGAATCTTAAAATTCTAAAAAAATAAATACATGTTATACAATCTAAAACAATATTATTGTTCAAATAATTAGCAAACAGTATAACAAATACTCAACCATTTTATTTAATCGCAACATCTCAATATTCTAAGTTTGGCAATAACATTACAATAAATTTTTCTCTAGTACCTTTTTGTGTTTTATGTTTAGAGCTTTTGCTGTCTTAAAATATCTTTGTGGCCTTTGTTCCCCTTTAACAGTATTTCTATTTCAACAAATCTGTGTTTGTATCTTCTGGGTGAATTCTTTGACAGAGTGGTTGCTACCATGAATTGCAGGCTATGGACTCTTCCCTTTTCCACTAGTGGTAACTCCGGTAAATGCTTGCTCTCCTCCAGCCATTCAGAGAAAGGCTAAAAACACAACATCGAAGGTCAATGGCAGCCAAGGACTAAGGCCTCTTTATTGTACATGGCTGGCATGCATGCTTTAGTCTTGCACCATCTTAGTCCTTTTCTGTTTTATACATCTGTTACTCAAACTGAAGCGAAGGACGTATCTTTTCCTGTTTTACACTATTTTTTTCTTAAAGAAAATATCTCTGGGTCAAAACTGTTGTGTTCTGTTACTTAGACTAAAAAAATAAAAAAAAAACAAGGTAAAAAAGTACATTTACTCCGATATTCATGGAGTAAATATCATGTCTGTATCTATCAAGAATCAAAAACGCTCACAAAATAAAGGTGATGCTGCTAAGTACTAAAGTCCACTCCTAACACACTCTGAAATGAAATGAAAGCTTGTGTGTGCTCATTTTGAATATTTTTGTATGCATAACATTTTACATTCGAAAGAAATGAGGCTTTGACCCAATTACCTGAAACAGATCAGTTAATAGGGCAAGTGTTGTTTTTAGCCTTTATATAGAAATAAGGTTTATAGAAAGGATTCGGTGAGAGCATTCAGTCTTCATAGTAAAGGTTAGGGATAGAGGTTGGGAATCCATTGCATCTGCAGGGATTTTTGAAAGTAGAGAAGAATAAATGTGTGAGAGCAAAGATCCTGTGACATTTCCAGAAGGATCAACATTCATTAGTGGCTTACCTTTTCTCTTAGGTTTATTGTCTGATCAACCATGGTTGTTTTCCTGCTTTTGTACAATGCAGAATATGCAGAACCTGAAAACTAAAGAATTTCTTGTGACATACATTGATGTCATAGTAAAAAATAAGAGTAATCTGTTTATTTGGCATATTCAATGGGACAGCAGTTACTTTAAGAAAACTACATACTAACAGGCAATATACCTCTTTTTGCTATTCCTCAGTGCAAAAGCTGCAAACTGCTTTTCCAGCTCCAGCAGTGGATGATTGGTGGTGAGTCAGTAATTCAGAAATATGATCAGGGTCTACCTCATAAACTGATTTACCATCAATGCAGTGTGCAAAATCATAAATCTGGGACCCAACCAGTCTCAAGTTTAGCAAAGATCTAGAATATGTTGCTTTACATTGATTTCTGGTAAAATACTGCAGTTTTCTGGACAATTGGGGCACTATGAATGACAGCAATATAAAGTACTGTAACAATAATGAAAGTCACAGTGATATAAAGGTAATTCCTAATTACAGCTGAAAATGTACTTTTCTTTTCATTATATAGAAAGACTAAAACACGGGTTTACCCACAAAACAAAATGTCAAAAAACAGCTTCAGTTCATCCATGACTATCCTAAAATCTTAACAGCAGCCAATATTTTATTGCCAAAAAGTTGAAAGACGCTGAACAAAGCAGAGGCAGGATAACCACTCATTTTAGGTTGTTTTTATTTGCTTTGTAATTTTTATTTCTTTTGTTGTTGTTGCTGTTATTAAACAAACACAATTTGAAGCGACTGGCAGAAAAAATATCAACTGGCACAAAAACTTAAGAAGAAAGGGAGAAAAGCAATTTGGCTTAAAATCGCTAATTAAAGAATTATATTTTGAAAATGTAGTTTAAATGGTTCTTTCAAAGCCCTATCAGCCACATAAAGCAGGCTCCTTTCTTCTACGCTTACAAATGCGCTATTCATGTTAAAAAAGATTGGATTTAGAAATTTCTCTCACCAGAAAAATAACTAAAAAACTTTTTATTCGTCCTTCATCCTTCTAACTGTAAGTAATGTTTTATTTGCCTTACTCATCACGTACCCTGTTTTAATTCATGAATGTCCAACTATGTTCTTTCCTTTTAAAATGTATACCTTTCGTTCAACCTTAAGCACTTACAAGGAAAACAACAATACAGAGTAATAGACAAACAGCATTAATTCACACATTTAACTCAACAAAAAAGGGAAAAATTAAACCTGGTAAGGTGAACCCACATCTTTAACAACTTGTCTCCCTTGAATTTTCATTTTAAGTCAACCAATTTTCACTTCAAACATGTAAACTGCCTAATAAATGATTTTAGAAACGATTGTCTTTCAGTTTCCTGTCTCCTGATCGTAAGGTATCTTTAATTATCTATGATTATAGTGCAAACACAGAGCTCTTACTTACAATCAACTTTTACATTATTTTTCTAAAGGTTCTAAACTACTACTTATTTTATTTATAATAGTTTTGTTACATTTAAGTTTGTTAACTCTTCTGAAAATGACACATAAGAATGTAAAATGTAGATATTGTGAAGTTGCAGCTTTGTTTTGCCCCACCCTGCACATCTCCAGCCAGCCTCATAGAATACACATGCTCTCAATCATCTCGTCCTGGGTGTTTAAGCAGTCTTTTTCCTTCCTTACATATCATATTTTTTTTTCCAGCAACCCTTCCAGACCATTCTTCCCAAGCTTTCTAGACTCTAGTATTTAAAAAAAAATCTTTTTTCTGCTTTGCCTTTGCCTCAGCCCAATGTTTTTGGTTATGTCTGCCCACTTGACTCATTCTCCATGTACCGACCTTTGGACCAACAACTGTTTTTTTTTTTTTTTTTTTGGGAAACTCTCTAATTTGTTGTTTAAGTCCTGCTTGCTCAGTTTCTTGTCACAGATATTATTTATTACAGTCCAAAATCCATACATTCATTTTCAGTTGTTCTTAAGTTGATCATTATTAAAATATTTAAGAATTTTCCCGTTGCAGGAATTTTCAGCTTTAATAATCTGTACCAGGCAGCTTGTTTTTCTGCCTTTAGAAGTTGTATTGAGACTTGAGTGTGGTAATTGTAAATTGTGATATGTGATTATTTTTTATATTTCTTAAAGTCACAGTCTCATAAAATAATATTTAGCCTCAGATTTGCTAAACTTCATTCAGGTGACTGGATTCCTTTTCTTATGTCAGGTTCTCTCATTTTCAATTTTAAGGGACAATGAGAAGAAATAAGGACCATTTCAGCTCAGTCTAATTTCAGAATCAGGGTTTTCTAAAGTGAGATACCTCTGAAAAGAACAGGGCACTGGGCCTTTTGGCTCTGTCCCACCAAAAATTTGGCAAAAATGCTGGCGTATGTTGGATAAGTTATGCCCACTTTGTAAAAGTTATGAGCATGCTGAAGCACACTGGCACATGTCAACATACGGCAAGACGTACAGGTAAGTTATCTGATCATTGACACCAGTTAATTGTAAATTACTCATAAGTCGTGGTGTTTAGCTTATCCAATCTATATCATCTGCATCATAGGTTGAGCTAGAAGGTGAGTGTGATGGATCCCCCCAGCGTTCACGCCCATGGCCACGACCACCAAATTTCCTATAGCATACATGAAGCTGAATCTGCTGCAACTGCAAACCTTCTTTCTTTCTTTCTTTCTTTCTTTCTTTCTTTCTTTCTTTCTTTCTTTCTTTCTTTCTTTCTTTCTTTCTTTCTTTCTTTCTT
>NW_015150680.1:527704-571874 GCF_000732505.1 Cyprinodon variegatus | reverse complement strand
CAACCCGTTACTAGCATGGGGTACCTAATAAAGTGGCCGGTGAGTGTATGTGAGAACCATGCCCATATATGTATTTTACACCCTTGTACAACTTACCCTCATAACTATAACTCAAAAATCCATTGTTTACCTGCCTATAGAAATTTAAAAATGCTTTATTTGTAGGATTTGGTAGGGAATTAAAATAGCAGCACTTAGGTAAGGTTAAAAAAAATAAATGATCCAATAATTTCACTATTCTAGGACTAAGTTTGCGGACTGAGAGGCACTCTAACTCAAATGGAGGAACAAACAGCATGTTCTTCTGCTAAGCTTGAACAAACTCAAACTTTTGCCTTCTCTTAGTGGAAAAGACTGACTTTTAAAAGAATAGCCTAAAAAAAATCAACCGAAAGAAAGACATTTCTTCAGTCCCTGGTCGGTCATGATTGCTGGACAACAGTCTTCCTTTCTTTTGGGCTTTCCTTTAGCCCCTGGTCGGCCTCTCTTTGGTCTTCATATTCAGTCTTTAAATCCACTGATCAGGTTTAAAACTACACTAAAGTACAATGGTGTCTTTATCCATCAGACGTTGGCTTTTAGGTAAGATAGCAACAAGAACTGGAATTTTAACTTCATCTCAGGGAATGTCTTCTTTCTTGCAGCAGGTTCCAACGCTGGTCTAATTTCTCTGGTGAGGATTTAGAACTTAGCACTTGAAGAAGGGCTCTGTGATATTTCTCCTACTGCCTCGCACACTTTCTCCTTTAACCAATCGGTGAAAAGCTTCATCAGGGTGTAATAACAGCCAATAAGAATCTTTAGCTGACTTTCATACTTTTCACATACTCACATGTACCGTACAATTGGGGAAGAACGGACCCCGTGATCGCTCCGTGATGTTTTGTGATGCAAGCATGGCAACGGCTCCCTCTTCAGACTGTGGCTTCCTGTTTTTCTAGGCTCAAACTCTCTTCCTGTTTTAGCATCACATGCACAATGTCAAATTTATTTTCTTTCAGGCTTCCCGAAAGAGAAAACAACAGACCTTATTACAGTATAGATCATGTTTATGTAACTAAGAAAAGCCGGCCTGAAAGAGGATTGATCTTACTTTATCTGTAATTACTTTGGCGGGTATTTACCTGAAGCTTTAAGTACTGTGGTTAAAGTCAGTGATTGCAATAAAGATACTGATTTTCTCAGGACATGATGCAGATTGTAGTAGATATTATGTGTAATGAGTAAATGACTCAATGGGATTTGTTATCCACATGGGGAAACTCATCTTTGTTGTCTTTAATCAGTCTGCCTCATTCAAAGGATTTTTCATATTGAATGTATAATTTTGGCACTCTGTTAAATTCTTTCGGTTTTCTCCCTGAAAAAATGACCTCATCCCAAACAAAGCTTTCTCTCTGGAAAGCTCTCCCTTCCTGTGGATCCCAACCCAATTAGTGTGAAAGCATTGATTTTAGTCTATGATGTAGGCTGCCCCTTGTGTTACCCCATTTCTTCAGGCCATAGATCAATAAAAACAATCACTGGTTACTTGTATATAATGAGCAAGAATTTACTCATGGCTTCAAGCAGAGGCTGTAAAACAAAGATATGTTACATATTCTATATATCTCAATCATACATTTCTAATATTGGCCTTATTAGAAATTTTCGTTTTTAAAGGAAAGGACATTTTGAGCATGATGGAAATGATCATCCCTGTTTTCGATGACTGTTATTTTAAAGTTCTTCACCATTTGTTAAATAAGACACGTCTTATTTGACACAACCATTACCAAGCCATCACCTCATACTAGAGTAGTTTTATCCAATTTTTATTTGTTTACATAACATTCAATTTGTTATGTAACACATGTCTGCATTGCAAGGTGTGGTGTTTGTGCTTTAATTAGGGGCGTTTTATTTTAATGAACTTAACTACTGAAGGCTATGCTACACCATCATAACAGGACAGTCCACGTTTTGAAAAAGAACTTTATTTTTGAGACATTCACAAATGAACTTCCAGGTGGACTTTGGGTTAATTCCCTGCTGTATTTCCAGGGTGCACTAAACTTTAAGTTCAAAAACCAAAAGCCAGATGTTCTTCTTAAAGAGGGCATTAAGGAGCGCAATGTATGGTTCCATAACAGTCTTTTGTCAACATACTAAATCCATAAATACTGCCTCAGGCCATCCCACTACCACCATGTTTGATTGCATTACTGAAATTTTTATAGTAGTTCTACACCTGATTACAAGGCAAGGACATATTATAAATACTCATATTATAGTCACAAAACTTGCTAAATACTTTCACAAAGATCTTGGGATAGTATCTTGATGTCTTTGGGTAAATGGGAAACCTTGGCGTCTTTCTTGGTCAGCTGTGTCTTTGCCCTTAAACTGTTTGCCGTTGATCCATTTTTTCTTTCTTTTTGTCTTATCGTGATCATCAGAGGAAAGCCAGGCCTGTTCTGAGTTCATTTATGATCCTCTGGATGTGTTACTGAGTATATGATATACTGTATGATAATGAAATATACTGTATATCTTAGTAGGGCGGCCCTGCCCCAAGAACATCCCCCACTGTTCCATGTTTTTCTCCATTTGCGGACCATGCAAGTCCCATGGCTTTAGAAATTTGCCTTGTAACCCCTTTACAGACTGATTATCACTTGTGAAATGTTCTTGTTTGGCATCTTTCAGGCTACCTCAAGTTTTTGATTCTACAGGTCCACCTGTAATCAGGTCTATGTAAAGGAAGACGAATTAGACCAAACAAGTGCTTAAATTAATCACAGTAAATTCATAACTTATCATACTTTTCTTTACAAAGAGCCAAATTAGCTTCCTATAATAAATGACAATGAAAATCTGCCTAAAAAAAACACATTATTGTTACAGCAGGTAACCTGATATTAAAATTTGTTTAGCAATCAGAAACAATAATTTGCGGCAGGCAAAGTAGAAATTGAAATAATTTAACCTGGTCCTTTAGCATTTTATTGTTTACTACTTCAATAAATGTCTGCTTGTTAATATATTAGAATACCTTTAAACACTCATATTTCTTAATAGTATATATAGTAAGATATTCTTGCAGCAATATAGTTTTGCTTCCTGCATTTATTCCACAACACTTATATTTAAATATGTACTTTTATCTCCACTTCAAGCCTGAATTATCCTTCTGGTCCATTATTTAAAGATAAAAAGAATACTGTTTTAAATTTTCCAAAATATGAACCATCTTTAAGTAGTAAACATGCCATTGATTGTTTCTAATTTGTTTTATCAAACAGATTCAAGATGTTTAGCTATTGTTTTAATATCCTGTTTACGGTCTGCTTCCAACAGAAATTGCCATATGTTATGAAAAAAAACAAGCAACAAAAGTATTTTACAATAGAAAAAAGAAGCACATGATTTGGGAAAGGCAAACGGTCTGAAGAATTTTGGACTAAGGAAAAGGAAAATATAATGAGAGAGATCAAAAAGCGTGAGGGATTTAAATGGGAGAATAAAAAACATTGCTGTGAGAAAGTAATCTGCACCCAAAAACCACACAGATGGGAGAAATAAATAACATGACAGCTTGGAAAAAGCAAGCAGATGAAGAGCAAGAATGGGTATAAGGTCTGAAAATTAGAAAGAGATATGACATCTGGCAGTGACAGATGTGTCAAATTTTTAAAAGTCTTTGAAAAAAAATTCCTAAAAATCCTGCAGATCCCCACCTACCCCAAAATCCAAATAGAGAGAGAGAATATATTAGAATATATTTATTTTTTGTTGTTTCAAAAATAATCTTTTACTTCCGTGGACCTTAAATGCAAAGTAACCAGATAAACGGATAGCCCTCTCTTGACATTGATCCAGGAATCTTTTTGGCCTACATGCAGAAATCACCAAGATGTTTTACTGTTCTATTCACAAAATTAGAGGTTTAAAATACTAAGGTTGTTTTTAAGGAGGTGTTGAAGGACTTGCCATAAGGTTCACAAGACGTCTTTAATAAGGGACTGATAAAACTGCTATGTATCTATAGCATTAGCTATAAGGAACTACCTTTTCATAACTATCTATCTATCTATCTATCTATCTATCTATCTATCTATCATGCAGATAAGGTTGTGTTTTCTTCTTTTGCACAATGCTGTAAACTACGCAGAACTGCAGAAAGTATATGCTGTAAAAAAGTAAAAGCACACATATTCAGTGTCTTTAATCAAGTTACAGTAACTTGCTAAATACAGTAATGAGCAGCTTGTAAATGGCTGTGCAAATGAGAAACTATCTGTTTTATGTAGTAATGAGAAGTTAATTGTAATTAAAACAAATGTTTAATTTAATTTAAAATAAAGTGAACACAAATCTGAATTCAATTATCCTTAATTCACCAGAATAAGAATACAATAAAGTAACTAAAGAAAATAGAAATGTTGAATGGAGTTTGTATTTCCTTCTCTGTGTGGGTTCTTTGTGAGTACCTACAGTACTCCTGCTTCTTCCCACAGTCCATTTGTATTTGTTCTCAGGTATGAGTTAGTGTTTTTGCATTGTCTCCTTTGTTTTGTGTCTCCTGTGATAGACTGACTCCATGGCTGCAGGGTGTACCCTTCTTCTTATCCAATGATTTCTGAGGATGTAAGTGTGTACCTACGGACGGTTAGACTTGGAGTTTAGAAAGGACAGACCATAGTTACGCTTTTATAAATACATATTAGACAAGAACAATAAAAAAGCTGTTTTAGTTTCAAGCAAAAGTGTATTTAACTTTCCTTTCAGATCAATGACCAATTTTCCTCATCTTCTTCCTCTATTAACAATACCCTTGTGTCTTATTAACTTTGAGTACTGCAGCAGTTAAGCTGTGATGTTTCATCAGACCATGGATCTCAGAACACCCTAATTGGTCAGCCACTAACAAATTCCCACAATGATGTAATACTCATTCATAACTAAGAGATAAAGAATACCCTATAGATTACATAAAACAAGTGGACCTCTCTGGCAAAGAACAGTTTAAGACTGCTATACTAGAGGAACTCTGGTACATCACAAAACAGTCCCTGCAGCACTGGATCAATGTGTGCACACAGACACATTAAAATAGTCAGCTCTTCATGGTTCATGTTAAGCCTTAACGATATAAAGATTAGGGGGTGGTGCTTGGTGGTTATATGTTAAACAGCTTCACTAGCTGGAAGTATAGCCCTATAATCATGCACTCTGGGATGCTTTGAATAATACTGTGATTTAACTTGTGTCTTTGAGTATAACAGCTGTAGAAATGGAATAGTAAATGCAATGTATTGCAAACATTACTGATTAAATTAGATCAGTAATCCACCTAAATACACCTTGATAATGATTAATGGCATTTCCACATGTTTTCAGTCATTGAGTACAACACTCAAGGAGAAGATATTTGCATTTCAGATAAGGTGTAAAGCACATTTGATGTAACCATTTAAGAGCTATATAAATTGTATGGAGTGTTAAGATTAATGTGGAAACTTAGTTTGCAAAGGAGCAGTGACCGCACCACGTGGATGTGTTATGATCCTACTGTGTTGGTTTTGGACCTTAAGAGAGGCTGTGCGAGTTTTTCAATCACACTGTGCAGGACAACGCTCTGATACGCTCTACCTGCTCACACTGTACGTCTAAAAACCACATCGGACTCAGCTCCGCAGTGAGATGGCACTACTCGGACTCATCTATCCGGAAGCCAAACCAGTAGAAGAGGAACGTGAAGCTCACTAAAGTGAAACACACTGCTGTGGTAATTTGTGCAATTTTGTGTGCTGAAAGCTCTAAAAAGAAAAGGCGATGACGTATTTGGACTAAGAAATGGCCAAGCAAACGTGGCTACTACGGTATGTCAATTTTACAGTTTCACTCGCATCCCCGCCATACTTCTGTGTTTTCATCTGAGAGGAAGAAGAAGAAGAATCCATGTTTGCGCACGCCCACCGAGCGATTTGCCTACGATGGCCGACTGAAAATCAAACATGTCTGATTTTTTCGGGACCTCATGATTCCTGATCGGGAGGTGGTCGTGAGAGGCTGATCACCCCTTTTTACCCCTATAAACTACACGACGCATGATGCACAATCAGGCTGTAAGTCGGTTTGATAGAAATATTCTCGCACAAGTGGAAAGTCGGCCTGAAAAGGGAAAAAAATTGCACAGTGTAAGCCCGGCTTTAATGAAAGCAGTTCTCCTAGAGGGTGTGACTGCCTTTTTGTATTGTGCATACAGGTTCGGAGTCTCTTCCTCAGGCTGCTAGGATTTAAGGAGCTGTTGGAAAACCAGACTTCACCTGATAGTCAGACATTTTTGGAAAAAATCAAGCCTAAGTAACTCCTCAATAAAAAGAAATTCTGAATATTAATTCAGAAATCTTAATTTTTCTTAATTCTTCATTTTTTTGTCTGCTTGCCTCATGTACAGTAAAAGTTATTTCCTGTACATTCTATACCTCCATGTGAAAAGCCCTGGGTTACTTTTTCACATGTAACCCAGATTTACCCAGCAAAGCTCTTCTGTCCTCTTGGAAAATACATCCATGGTTGTCAACTGCAGCATCACCTTTTTCAGCTTTCACACAAACAATCTTTGTCAAGATCTTCAACCTTCATCTCCTCAAATTTACAGAAGTCCTTTCTGGAACCTTTATCCTCGTTGAGACACTTCGTTATATAAATGGTAAGCCAATGAGTAACCTGTTCAGTTCAGCTGCTTTATCTCCTCTCTTTCTCTGGAAACTTTTAAATCATTATTTAAAAAGCCTTCTTTGTTGAATAGTTTTCTCACATACTTGTAAAAGCTTATACTTGGATTTATTCACATTCTAAAATTGATTAAATAATATTATAAGGTTTGTTTCTACGGTAAGCAAGCACTTTTGGAAACCTGACAAAACATACATGGGCAGGTGGTTAAAAACCCTTGGAGAACAACAATAAATGCTGAGATTAACTTTTTACGATTTATATTCTTATAAAGGAAAGAAAATTAGGCATACACCATACTGCTAGAGTAAAGCATATATGTGATTCAAGAGTAATTTGTACTTTATCTGGCATTGAAATTGTGTTCTTCATTTACTATGCAGAGACTGAGAATAAGGTAAGAAAACCTAAGGTCAATTGATTTATTTTCTTCATTGATTAAACCAGATGGAACATTTAATGAAAATCTTGGCTTTATTTAATACCTGTAGTTTATCTCCTTCCGTTAACGCTATTCCTAATCCAAACTTTGGTGGACGAGGAACCTAAACCTAAATTTAGTGGATCAAATAGTGCTGTTGGAACTGACATTCGTTACACTTCTAGTAAGTACACTTTGCATTGATTCTAAAAATGGCGTAGTATGGTACTCTTACCAAGAAGACATGAGTAGAACCTTTGCAGGAGGTCTTCTTAGCAAGAGGGTGCTTTAATAAATACTTTTAGTAGCTTGTCAAGAGGTTTTGAATCATGTTGAGATCACAGTTGACGTCACAGGAATGCTTTGCAATTAATAACGGGAAAAAAAAGAGTTGTAATGTTATCTCTTTTTAACAATTTGGTGTCATAATTTTGTAATTAGTGTCACAACTGCTGCTGGTTCTTATATACTCTTAATGAAAAGTAAAATTAGGTCAAATAAAATTTTGTTATGAGTGCAGCACGTTGACTTTTATGTTTAAGATTCATATGCAAGCTCAGATTTAGAAGTTTGTTTTTCAACTTCTTAAAAAATTGTCTGGAAATAAGAATCCTTTACAGTTTAATGATTCATTAAATATAAACTGGCAAGCAAAGTTGTTTTTGACTATTATTCCGTGTCCTTAAAACTGATGGGAATAACACAATAGTCCTCTGTTGCTGCATGGCCTGTTTTCTTAGTCTTTCCATTTTTATTGTCTATGTTTAGATATTTGAGAAGTTGCCAGTAACAATTGCGAATCTGAAAACATAAATAATATCATAAATTAAAACAAAGGAAAATATAAACTACCTAATAGATTTTAAAACCCTTGCTAGTGTGCAGACACTCAAATCTCCACAGACCCACTGATTCATGGATTATACACTTACTCAAATAGACACATTTGTCTGCATGTACTTATTATTGTCTGAAAAAGAAGAGACAGCTGCCTCTCTAAAACTGAACTGCAGCTAACACCTTTAAATCCAATGGGAAATTGTTTCTTAAATAAAAGGCCTGCAATTCAATAAAAGTGGATTAGCCCCCAAACTGTCCATGCTGCAAAGAGAATTCAGAGGATACATTATAATTTGGAAGCTGGAAGGGTAAAACTTTGTTAATGTTTTTCAATTTAAAAGAGAGTTGAGGACAGACTGAGAGATTAAATTACTTTTAACACAACAGGGGACAGGAGGAAAAGAAGTGCATGTCTAATAACAGTGTGCCAGTTTTACATAACTCTCATATATCACTGGGATTTACACTGCTCTTAATACCTAGTTCTAAAATACACTGTGTTGTGCTATATGCCATGATCATGGTTTTAGACATGAGAACCAGCGTCCATGCTTCAACTTGACATGATGACCAGAGAAGAAAATACATTTCAAGCATTGCATGTGGGCCAATAGGCCAATATGAGGAATAGTATGACGGGAGTTGTGCATTAGGGCGGCGGCTGATAGGGAACGCTCGTTATACTTTGGGGGCTGTCCCAGAGAAAGCAAGGATTATTGGCAAGAGGGTTAGCATTAGCTATAAGGAACGACCTTTTCATAACTATCTATCTATCTATCTATCTATCTATCTATCTGTCTGTCTGTCTGTCTGTCTGTCTGTCTGTCTGTCTGTCTGTCTGTCTGTCTGTCTATCCATCCATCCATCCATCCATCCATCCATCCATCCATCCATCCATCCATCCATCCATCCATCCATCCATCCATGCATCCATCCATCCATCTACCTATTTATCTTCCCAGGAAGATGCTTCTGCCTTTTCAGCTTAGAAGTAATATTAACATATATATGCTTACACATGTGACTATCCCAGGGAATTACAAATCAAAGGGATTGATGAAAACATGGGAGAAGACAAAAAGAGAGTGATGATTTGAAGAATAGGAGGAAGGAGGAATAAGGTAGATGGTTGCTATCTGTGGACTGAAGAGATGAAGTATAACTGAAAGAACCTATACCTGTCCTTATCGTGGCACAACTAAAAATGACACGATGAGAATCAATGCTCTGATCAGAACCAATCTGTTCGGTGTTCCGTCTCCACACATGTCCTTCTCCAAGTTTCTCTTTTCACCGTGTAAAACCCATTGCTGATTGCGAAAGGCGAAATCATTGTATGTTTGATGGACAGGAAGGAACATTTCTTAGGAACAAACTTTATCCAATGTGGATTCGCCACACCCTCAGGCTCTCAGACTTTGAAGTTTGTTACAGATTATGATGTGAAGCTTTTGAACTTTACTGCAGCCAGTAAAGTTCTAAACTTTCCTCATAAACTTGTGTATGTGTACAGTCCTCAGCAAATGTTTTACTCACATTATACACAAAAAAACTAGTTGATTTGGCCCAGCAAGATGGGATGGTCCATCATAACACAACAAATGGGTTTTAATGTTATACCCAGATTATGGTGTGAATTAACTTCAAATTTTGATAAATGAAAGTGCACAGATTTGTTCTTGTCTTTACCCAACTGCAACAATTTTGAGTTGTTATAACTTAATAATTTGTGTAAGATAAAAAATTCCTTGAAGCAAACATTGATGGCTGGAATAAATGTGTTCTGTGTTGTGGTCCAAAGATTGTCCAGCAGTGGTGAAAGAGGCTTAAAATGCATGCAGATTATTTCCCATTGTCAGAGAGTAGGGGTGAGGTCTGGATCAAATGATAGTTTTGAGGTAAAGACTATTAATAATCACTAATGGGGATTTTGTAAGGTTTGCCCTGCATTAAACTCAATATATCCTCCCGTCTACTGTGATCCCTTTGCCTGCCCCTGTTGATGATAAGCATTTCAGCAGTTTAAAGTTATACAGTCTCAAAGAGATAAACAACACCTATGTGCACACACACACACACGTTTGTTCTGCTATATGTAGTGAGGACCATGTGTTGACTCCAACTGACTTCCATTGATTTTCATTCATTTTCAATTCTTTCTATGCCCTAACCCTAAAACTAACCCTAAACCTAACCATTACCAATGCATACCTCAACCTAACACTAACCTAATTGACACTTTAGCCCCAAACCATTAGCAAAACTGTCAGGATTTGGTTGAGGTTTGTGGACCCAAATGCAGAGGCAGGGAGGCAGAGGTGAGTTTCTTGAAGATTTAATAATAGGTAAACAAACAACTGAGGCAGGAATCCAAAAATCAAACAAGAAAACAAAGCCAAAGAAACCAAAACCATGGAGACATCTTGGGGAAACAGTCACGAGGAGGAAGACTCAATGAGACAGACTTGGAGGAAGTTTGACGAGGAACCAGCTCCGAGGAACTGAACAGAGAGTCTATTTATGGGAGACTGAAACAAAGAGAGGACCAATGAGTAGATTGGGAGCAGGTGAGAATAAAGCAGAACAGGAAAGGAGCTAGGGAAAAAGGAGAACACAAGAGGGCAGCAGAGGGCAACAAATAAAAACCTGAAAACTGAAAATAACCAGAAAACACAACAAAATAAGAATTAAGCCACTAAAACTAGAAAACATGGAACAAAGTAAAACAGAATACACAAAAGAAAACATAACAGAACCAAGACCATGACAAAAATAGCTTGTGAGGACCAGTAAAATGTTCTCACTTTAAAACAACTGGTCCCCATTGTGATGGTGAAATTTAAAAAATGGTCCTCACTGATGGCTAGACAGGTATACACACACACACACACACACACACACACACACACACACACACACACACACACACACACACACACAAAGTAAAGACAGGATAACTGATAATAAACCAGATGATATTATTACTATTATTGATTTCTTTGTAGAATAACACAGAGAAAATTATAGTAAAATGACATGATGTGTTGCCCACATGACAAACTTGATATTGCTTCATATAATGATTCCTGTCTGTCGCTGCCAGAGAAGCTGGTCTATGCAGTCCCACAACCTCACTTCCTGCTCCCTCTGCTGCTCTGGTGATCAGTTCTGAATGGTTACACCTTTGTCAGCTCCTATTACTAGAAGTTGCTGCACCTTGGAGGACCAATATATATTCCTGGCTCCCCCCAATGTTAACCACCAGATTTTGAAAGCTGAGTGTAAGTAGACCTTCCAGCAATCCCTGATCTGATCTCCTGATCTCTAACTGTGTCCTTCCTGTTTTCTCCTTCCTGCATTGCCCTTGTGTTATATTGTTTTTGGTTTCTAATGTCTGGACATCAACCATCTGTTTGCTTTTGTTCCTGTCTATATTCTTTGTCAATCGTGTATGACCAAGGCCTAGACTTTAGATCTGCCTCTTGCCTCTCACACTGCAAACCTCTGCCTGATTAGTGTACTCTCTCTGTGTATGATCCCTGTTCTAACTATGATTCCCACACTAGCTTTGGCTGTGTCTACTGCTGTCAAAATTTGGATCAATCAAGCAGTGATCAATCATTAGAACCAGTGCAACCTCCTGACTTTTGATTAGTCAGATTAGTGCCTTTTATTAAATACTACTGGGTAGTTCTCAGCCACCTACACCATTCTCCTCTGCACAGTGAGTGCTGTTAGGTCTTTTTCCTGCTATATTAATTTAATCTTTAATAACCCTTTAAAATGCTTATTTCTTTTGTTGACTGAACTATTGGGTCTCCACCACTGATCTCTATTTATTTAATGGATTGTTGATTGCCCGTTGGTATTACGGGGTAGAATTGAAACCACCACCCGCCGTATTGGTACTCCCTAATTAGATTGGTCGCAATGTAAACAATATGTGTGCTCCAACATCGAACAGTGATGATGATCTCACTTTCCGGGGGACTTAAGACTTTTAAAATAAAGATATATTCAGCACACACTTGCTGTTTTATACATTAGTAGATTACTTTATAAAAAAAATAGGCACATCACAATGCAGTCATTATGAAGTCAATGAAGTCTATAAATGATGTAATATAACATATTATACAAATCGCTCAAAATAAAATTAATGTGTTAATGATGGAGCTTAAAAATACAGATGTGCCAAAAGGGCTAAATTGATTAGATCTCCAGACATTACATTTCCTGGGAAAGTTTGCTGCAAGAGATTTTTTATAATCAAAGAAAAATGATTTTTATTTTCCTAATTTATTTTAATTTAACCTTTATTTAACCATTAAGATTAAAAACCTGTTTTTCAAGGGAGTCCTGGCCAAGAGGCCGCAAAGTTATATAAGAAACATAGATACATTAAAATAAATGACGGGTACATAAAAAACTATTCAAGTAAAACAATTACAGATAATTGAGGCTGCTTCAAATTCTTTCACTTTCAACTTAAAGGCATTTAAAGATAAACACTAGGTCAACTTACAGTTTCTTTGTAAAAAAAATTCCACGCACAAGGAGCTGCGTAGCTAAAGGCTTTCTTCCCTAGTTTCGTGCAGGCAAAAGGAACAGTAAGCAACAGCTGATCGTTGGATCTCAGGGCAGAAGAAGCCATGCTTTTCTGTGTAAGTAAGGTACAAATATAAGAGGGCAGTAATCCAAGAAGGGCCTTGTAAATAAAAGTGTACCAATGACACTGCCTTCTCGTAGAGAGGGATGCCATCGCACCTTAGACTAGTTAACAGTGATGTGTCATGGCTCTTAAGTTTGTGATTAACCTTAATGAAGCATGGTAAACAGAGTCCAACATTTGAAGACATGAAGAAGTAGCATTTTTATAAAAAAAAAAAGGTCACTATAATCTAAGACCGATAAAAATGTGGCAGAGACAAGGCGCTTTTTTACTCCAAAAGAAAAACATGTTTCGTTACGAAAGAGGTCTAGTTTAACAATTAAATTTCTTAACAAGTTTATCAACAAAAGGTTTAAAGGTGAGGGAGTCAACAATTACAATTCCAAGGTATTCATATCATGTACCACCTCAGTAACATCCCCTCTAGAATGGACACAACTGGAAGGGTTTGAGGCACCTTCCTATTATTTCAAAACATTAACTTTGTTTTGTCAGCATGAATAAATAATTTAAGATTGATAAATGAATACTGTACAGAAACAAAGGCTTTCTTTAGGGAATACATAGCCTGTTCAAGAGATGACCCAAAGCAATAAATAATGGTATCATTAGCATAAAAATGCATATTAGCGTCAGAGAAATTTTGCTCAACATTATTGGTGTACAAGATAAATAAGAGGGGGCCCAAAACAGAACCTTGTGGCACACCTTTGTGAACAGTAACAAATTCAGAACAAAGCCCCTCACATTTGATACACTGTGACCTGTTTTCTAGATAATTTGAAAACCAAGCAACCACATGCTCTGACGGTACAATGAGAAGTAGCCTGCATTTTAAAATAGCATGGTCTAAGGTGTCAAAAGCTTTTGAAAGATCAATAAAGGGTGAAACACAGTACTGTGTTTTTTTATCAAGTGCTACAATGATATTATTTATCACCTTCATAGTAGCAGTTTTTTTAGCTGTTTTTTTTTCTGAAACCTGATATTTAGAAAGGATCTCATTTGAATGGAGGAACTCTTTCAATTAATCACAAACAAGAGACTTCTCTAATACTTTGCAGTTATAGATTACTCCCTAGTATTCTAACACATAAAATTCTCCAAAATGAAATTGGCTTGTAGCTGTAATATGAAAGAATAAAAAAAGTCTGAGTACTTTTGCTAGACTGTAATTTTTTTTTTTTTTACATCAAACCTCCCTTTAAAGTAACAAACTAAAGAGACTGTTGACATGTTTCACATTTCTTTTGTAAAACTTTTCTAATAATAGAGGTCTCCTTTACTAATGAGTATGTTCTGCTTCTAAGGCATAAAAGCAGAGTCAGAATGAAAACCCTTTTCCTTTTTTGATAGATGAAGCTTCAAAGCTCCTTGTGCTGTCTCATTCCTTCTTTTTATACCATCTAAGCCCTTGTGAACCCGCCATCAGGTTCTACAGCTGTGACATCAGTGAAGTCAATCTCGTTTAGTGATGAGGGCCTGAGGGTGGAGATTAGGCCTCTGACTCTTCAGGCTGGTTAATAAAAGCCTGATACACCAGCTATTACAGCGTGAATAGCTGGTTTCAGCCTTTTGCATCATCATGCCAATAGTCTGCTCATTTTACCTCTGTTCTGTTTGACCTCTGAAATCCTTTGTCTATGTGAGTACAAAGATATGCATATAATAGCAGCTTTTCTTTTGTCTCATTAGCAAATATCTGGTTTTGAAAATAAAATAAAAAACAACTTAAAACACTAGAATTGCAGATTTTTGTAAAATTTACTTTAATTCAAAATAATCTTTTTGGCCAAGTTTGGGTACAGAAAAAAAGAATTTGGTCATAAAAACAAAACAAGCCGGCCTCCTGTCTGCGTCACTGTCTGCGGTCAGCTACAATTTGGGAAAGGTGCAGCGGAGTTTCTGCGGTGGGGGCAGGGACGTCTTTTTGTTCACTGCTACACCTACGCAGACGACCTAGTTTTGAAGTATAAATCAGCCTCTATCCTGTGCTGTGTTAAGCCACTTCTGATCTTGTGATGCTTCAAGCCTCATCAGATCTTCTTTGCAGATTCAAGCCATGGCTTTTCCCCTCTGAAACTCCAAGCCAATTCTGGTTCTGTCTTCAATACTGGACCAAGTCTGGTTCAGATCTCCACTCTTTTTCCTGGCTGTATCTGCATAAAACTGTCTGATTCTGAGCCCATCTATCTTCCATCTCCAGTTCCTGTCTGCCTTTCCCTTTCTGCAACTTCCTGACCTTTGAAAGCAAAACTGTTACATGTGTCAGTGAATTGCCATGTTCCCACCTGCATAGCCATTACAGGAATGGTTTAATTCTTACATTTAACTTTACATACCGGTAGTTATTATTTAGAAATATGTTTATGATTGTAGTAAGTGACACAATGTTTAGCTTACAGATCAAAAACAACCTGTGAATGATAAGCTTTAATGCTATAAACATTATTGGTGTTAATATATTCTGTATTTACGGTGTGTAGGACTTTGGTTTAATGTGGTGTATCAATCTGTGGTTTTTAGCTTAGATTTTTTTTCTAAAGAAGATAATATTTTGTATTTTGGTGACTGTCATACTTACCTCAAAATCCCACATCCTCCATAACCGCCATGCTCTGTTCCACACGGCCTGCACAAAGCAAAGCCTAGAGCCTCCACTGTTCCTCTAGACTTGCTCCGCTCTGACTTATCCACGGAGCTCAAGGAGAGCATGCACTATATGATTATTAAATTCATAGGAGCAAAACATGCAAAAATGAACGTTTAATTCAATGTGACATATTAAAAAAATCCCTATCATCATGTGCAGTTTCTGCCCAAATGTTCTTTTTGTTGTTGATTTTTGTGACAGGGGTAACTAAGATCAGACATGGTTCGTATGAACTATGTTTGTCTACTTCGAAACTCAGCATCTCTTCCTCCATGCCTGTGTTTGTTTAGAGATGTGCTCTTGAAAGTTGTTGTGACTGGATTTGATTAAACTTGTAAGCCTCTCAGTATAAAATAAATATTTTGATCAAGATGAGAAAACTTAGTTACATATAAATGCCTGTTTTCTATCAGTCTAATAGCTGACAAGTTTCCCTTCCCTACTGTAATCATGGTCTTCATTATTTATGCTCATCAGTGCAGTAAATCATTTCCAGATTCTCCTGTTTTATACCTGCTTGTATACCATGGTCCACAGGGCTGCTTCTGTTTTTATTTGCAAGTTAGTATTTTTTTTAATCTCTTTATGGCATTTCTCCATACAATGAACCTGGCTGCCTCCTGCTTGTATGACATGTCCTATATTACTGTGAGGAATTTTTAAATTGTTGTATTCCTATGGAGATAACAAATCTAAAACTAAGTGGGAAAGGACGGCATTGTATTCCTACTATCAGCCTTGCATTTAATGCCAGACACTTCATGTAACAACAGAAAGCTTTGGGGCCATTATCTATGCAATGAAGAAACTTGTCTGTGAAGAACTTTAAACTGCCTTCAGACTTGGACTCATTAGGTTGCAAGATTAAGAGTCTAACTTGTGGATTCACATTATTTCTGGGAATTTTCTTCTTTCATTAAATACCAATTTAACTTCTACTGTTCAACTCAGCGCAATGCAAGTTGGCACAAAATGAATCTTAAAAAAGTATAAAATCCCTTTGTTACCGAATATATCCATTGGTTATAATTCAAACCTTTTAAAATCTTCTGTTAGATCTTTAGTTTTAAAGGTCAAAATACAAAAACTCGATTTTAGACACAGCACTGTGACTGTAAAAGCACCAGCTGCACATTTTATCCAGTACAGTTCAGATAATAAATCAATTTTTAATTTCAGAGGCCACAATACAGCCACAGCTGCTGTATTGAGCAAACAACTTTATATTCATCCACAGACTTTGTGCAACTTTGGCCCGCCATCAGTTTGTGATATTAAGTTGAAACATGCTTCAGTTATACAGCAGACAATGATCTGAAGCACATTCGCAAATCCACCTTGCATGGCTCATAGAAAATTATGATGATGCATGATTTTCTTCGAATGTCCTAATCATAGTCATAACAATAATAAATGGCATAGCCTTTAATGGGCTTTTTATGGTCAAAAATATCCTTACATTGCTAAATTATACCAGTTATAGGTAGAAAAGTAGGACAAACATCCCTGAAATGCCAGTATCAAAAACTCTTGGATGGTTGAATTGTGGCATTTTTGAAATTGTGTACCCTTATGGGTAACGCTTTATATTAAGGTCCTTGTAATAAGCATTAGTTAATAGGTAATAAGATCTTAATAAGTATCCTTGGTACACAAGGACAGTTTGGTTTGGAACTGCTTTCTAATAACACATAGAAACGTGATTTAAAAACTGCATGTTGTATTGTATTTGTTTGATATTAAATAGCTTTAAAACTAGTTTTTAAATTTTTTTTACAGAGTTTCTTCAGATGAAAATCTTAGAAAAATAATAGTTCATGTGATTAAAAACATTTTTTTACACCACAAAACTGTGATACTTTAGTTGTGAAATTATGCATTTTGTAGAGCGCTGTTGACACACTCACCTTGAGCAGGTCTGGAATCTTTAGTGGAAAGAAAAATCACATTATTACATCAGCTTACAAAATAACAACACAGGGTAGCATTTGTTTGTGGAAAGGTGCTCAGAACAGTCCTCAATGCAGTTTAAAGCCATATGGGCACAACGATCCAAGCTCATGTCTCTTTGAGCCAAAAGTTTTGGGAAGTAACAAAACAGCTTGGTCTCACCGTCATCTGTGACTGAAGACAGATATTCACACATTGCAAATATACTGTATCTGTTAGGAATCTAGTTTGTGTGGTTTGTTTGTGTGTTTCCTTCTCCACCACCAGGTGGTGTCCTGTCCTCGTTAGACCTCCCTGCACACCTGTGGCTCATTACTGGAGGAGTACTTGAGCAGTGGGCTGTCACTACCTTGACGCCAGAGTGTTTGCCAGTTTTGGGAAGCTTTCCAGTGTAACTGGATACCATGTAGACATACGTTGTTCTACCTGTCTGCTCTCCAACGAGTTCCATATTCTCTGGATAACCCCACACAGACTGGATTCAAGGATTGACAAGAGCCCCCTCAAACTTCCGGTTCACCAGTTCACTGAGTTCCAGATCCAACCCCCGTCCTCGTTACACCAAATAAACCTGTTTAACTTTTCTCTGTGTTATCTGAGTGGTTTCTCTGAATATGGGTCAAATTCGTTAAACCGATCATGACAGTATCACTAGGGATGTTGTAGAAAAAAATGTTTTTTTTCATTTTAAAATCAGGCTATTTGAAATTGAATTAAAATAATAATAAAATAATAATAATGATGATTGAAAATTAAAGGAAAATAAAATTATGCTTGCATGAAAATTTTACAGTATGATACGATTCTGTAACACTTAGAGGTGGTTATAACTGGCTAGTTTCTAGTTAGGACGAATGAATATGATTTTGTGATTGTCATAATTTTCTTTTTTGTTTTCTTTATGTTCTGTGAAAACTGAAAGGAAGACCTTTGTCTGGGTTAGAACTAAAACACAGGATTTTGAAAAACATACATATTTTTTGGAGTGTTTAAGCTTTTACATTCATTTTACTTTAAGAATGTTTTTTAATGTAAAAAAATTGTAGTCCATACTTCTGGTGCAAAGCTAGCCTTAAAGAGGGATTCAATTTTCCAACCATACTGCCACTTTTGGCCAAATCACAGAATTGTAGAATTCTTCTGCTCGTTTTTAAAGCTGTAAACTTTTTTCACCTTATGGACGCTGGTTGCTTCTGAGTATCCACAAAATCCATATTGAGTATAATACTTTGATTGTTTGCTAGGCTTGGTTAGATGTATTTAACATTGATGAGCTTGACGTCACATCCACCGAACAGTGCGAGAACTTCCAACCCGAAGTGATTTCAGGAAAATAGGCCAGGCTTATAGATGCATATGTAGAGAACTACTGAGGCGTCAGCCTGCTAAACAAACAATTTTAAGTTGTAAATGGTATGAAATGGAATTTTAAGTAGATTTTTCAATAAAAACGTAATCACTAACACATTTTTATAAATTTGATTTGTTTAACTTAGGTTTTCACTTAAATGTAGACGTCAGTTTGTCTTCATGCAATGACTATTAACCTTTGATTTTTTTTTTACATTTAAAATGTATTCATGTGGGTAACAAATTCATCTTTTCCTTTGTCATCTCAATGAAATTTGATCAGTGTTGAGCATAACAATCTGAGAATTTTGGACTTTTTAGGCCACATTCCTGTCCAAATGCAGCTTATAAAAATATTGTACATTGAAGGTCAACTTTTATTAGGGCAACTTGATCAGTCCCAACAACTTTCTGTCATGATCCAAGGATGGTTTGAGTTGTTTTGTTCTGTGGTCTCTGTGTCCCCAACTTCACCTTTCACACTGTCTTCAGTCTCCTTGAAGCTCAGCTGAACCATTATGCAGTGGTATAAGGAGACTAGTGAGCGACTGGCAGACAATCAATGTACCACTGAATGGTACTGGCAGACATTGATTGCCCTGTAGGTTTGCTTAACTGCTTAGCTTATAGTTGTCTTGACTCTCCTTTAGTGCATCTTCTTGATCTTCTGACTCATTCCTGGTTTGAACCAAATGTTCAGTTTGACATCGCTCCACACAAATTAAGAGTCCTCCACTGGTCCGTGGATTATCCTCAATCTGCTTTAACTTACACGTCTCTGCACTTTCCACATTTTCCCTAACTATAAACATGATAACACAATAATCACCTAACAGCAAACTCATGCAACCTCTACGGAAACCGAATCACAACCACATTGAAGGTCATGTTCCCTAAGGCACTATTGCTCTATCATCAAAGAATATATTATTAATTCATAATTCAACTCCCTGAGTAATAGCATCACATCTTCAAAACTCCTCTACTTTTCTTTTTTTCTTCACATAAGTGTATGGGCCTTGGAATGAGCATACCTGACAATCAGCTTCAGCTGGTCATCTTACAGATATTCTCAATAAACATGATTGTTCATTATTAAATGGGGTGGTTTAGAGCTGATTTTTAAGTCAAAGACTACTATAAAATGTTCAACCCCAAACCGCTTTACAGTGAGTGCGGAAAGTATTCAGACCCCTTTATATTTTTTCACTCTTTGTTTCATAGCAGCCATTTGCTAAAATCAATAAAGATCATTTTATTTATCATTAATCTGTACTCAGCACCCCGTCTTGACAGATAAAAACAGAAAGGTAGAAATATTTGCAAATTTCTTAAATAATAAAATATCAAATCATAAGTAATCAGGGCCTTTACTGTGAGACTCACATTTAACTCACATGCTGTACATTGCTTCTGATCTTCCTTGAGATGGTTTTACCCCTTCAATGGAGTCCAGCTGTGTTTAATTAAACTGATTGGACTTGATTAGGAAAGGCACTCACCTGTATATATATATATATATATATATATATATATATATACATAAGAACTTTCAGCTCACAGTGCATGTCAGAGCAAACGAGAATCCTGAGGTCGGAGGAACTGCCCAAGGAGCTTAGAGACAGAATTGTGGCAAAGCACAGATCTGGCCAAGGTTACAAAAGAATTTCTGCAGCACTCAAGGTTACTTAGAGCACAGTGGTCTCCATTATCCTTTAACTGAAGAAGTTTGGGAAGACCAGAACTCTTTCTAGACCTGGCTGTCCAGCACAACTGAGCTATCATGGGATAAGAGCCTTGGTGTGAGGGGTAAAGAAGAACCCAAGGATGCAATAGGGTGATGGGAGAAAGTTCCACAAAGTCAACTATCACTGCAGCTCTGCACCAGCCAGGGCTTTATGGCAGAGTTGCCCGACGGAAGCCTTGTCTCAGTGCAAGACATCAAGGACTCCCAGACTATGAGAAAGAAGATTCCCTGGTCTGATTAGACCAAGATGAACTTTTTAGTGTTAATTCTAAATGGCATTTGTGGAAAAAACAGGTACTGCTCATCACCTGCCAAATACAATCCCAATATTGAAACATGACGGGTGCTATGGGGGTGTTTTTCAGCTGCAGGGACTGGACAAATGATTGCAATTGAAGGAAAGATGAATGTGTCCAAGCATCGGGATATCCTGGAAGAAAACCTCTTCCAGAGTCCTCAGGACTTCAGACTGGCCCTGACCTAAACCCAACTGAGCATCTCTGGAGAGACCTGAAAATGGTGGTCCACCAACGCTTACCATCCAACCTAATAGCCAGAAAAAGAGAGGATCTGCAAGGAAGAATGGCAGAGGATCCTCAAATCCAAGATTGAAAAACTGGTTGTATCATTTCCAAGGAGACTCATGGCTGTACCCGCTCAAAAGGAGTGCTCAATACTGAGCAAAGGGTCTGAATACTTGTGACGATGTGATATTTTAGTTTTTCTTTTTTAATAAATTTGCAAAAATTTCTACATTTTTGTTTTTTACTGTCAAGGTGGGGTGCTGAGTGAACATTGATAAGAAATAAAATGAACTGATTTCTTTATCTGAATGATATAGTTTATGGGAAAGGATTAATTAAATGCATTTAGTTTTAGGGGTATTGCAGATAGGTCCTTAATATAACAACAGTTATAACAATAATTCATCATAGAAGTGACCAGAATTTCTGTTTTTTTGTGTGAAAATACTTTGGAGTCCCTGATCTGAGGCTAAACAATAGACAGCAAGTCCAAAGTAAACAATTCCCAGCTCTCAAAGGAAATCAATCTTCTTTACACAATACCTGTATTGTGGAGGCGTCGTGTCATCATCTGTTCATTTGGCATGATACTAATTTGACAGCTTTTGTCCTCACCTTGTTGTTCACAGAGCTTCTCTAAAACATATTTTTTTGTTGACTGCCATAATAAAGATGCACGGTGTGGGCTGGGGACATCCTCTTCCCAATCTATAGTCCACTGCTGAAGCCCATCCATCACACTCCAACAATAGAGATGTCCTTCACTCCAGAGACAGCTGCTCAGCCATCCTGCTACAAAAGCACACATGTTGGCTTGCTCTGTGCAGTTTATTCATATTTGGGTCATGTTTAACATTAACGACTGCATTTAGAATTAATTTTAGGTAGTCAGTACAGTGTCAGTTTATAGTTATACAGAGAGTTTTTTTTTCTTTCTTTTTTGCACAAACATCACAGCATATTGTATCTCATGAAACAGGAAAGAAAAGGATACATGGTTTTAAATGTTTTTACTAGTGGAAATCTGAAAAGATAACACTGCCCAGTACAATTGGTTAATCCTAAAATTATAGAATTCTATGTAAAAATTGCCAAAGGAGTCATTTGATTGGGGAATAACATTGACAGTTGTCAGTAGGACAGATATTAGAGAACGGAAGAGAGGGCAAAGGAAAGTAATTTAAAAAATCAATGCCACAAGTAGCCCAGTTTACCACAAGGCATGCAAGAGACAGTTAACATATGAAATAATAAAAAAAATACATATCACTCTATATAAGATTTGAAAGCTGGTCCTCAAAGACACAAATAATACAAAAAATATTACACTTGAGCCATGAGTTACAGTAAAACTCTATTGAACTATAATTTTTTTAAAAGCTAGTAGAGACATAAGACTTTCAGCTGTAGATTAAATGTGCTCCTTCATTTGCAGTAACAAACTTTTGGTTTTTTGATTGTCAGATTAGCATTTGTTGAACTCATCTTGGCAGCTCTGACTGTGTGACCACAGGCAGAGCAGTCGGTGTGCATCGATGTGTGTGAAACCACCTTGCGCCTATGTTCGACCCTCGCTGACTCCGCCATCTGCTGCTCGTCCGAGCTCGGCCCGACCCAGCAAGGCTCCTCACGCACACACAAATCCCAGGGTCCTGCTTGTGGTGGCGCAGCCAGGTGGCATTATACCAAATGACCAACGGTTGATGCGCTCGTGCTGCGACCTCTACAGCACAATCCACCAACAGGAAGTCCCTCTCCATCATCCTGCATTCTGTTGTGATGTGAACAACGGCCTGATTAGCACTGGGAAATAGTGTCTGTTCGTCTGCCCTTCCGTCTGTTTCTCTCTGTGCCATTTGGCCTGTTTCCCCACTTTAGATGGAGAGCATGAGACATGATCTTCCCGTATATCCGCAGCTCATATGTGTGTGTGGTGTGCTTTTTTTTAGAAGACGGCTCTTTAGCAGCTCCTTGGAAGGGGGTGTCAGATGGCAGGCGTTTGTGTTGGTGCGTGGTGGGGGATGAAAAGATGATGAATAAAGGTTGGAATAGAGGGAAACAGAAGGGCGGAACGTTGGTCTGTTCTCTACTCTTTACCTTTTGTTCTCAGAGATGGTAACTCTCCACCCCTGACTCCAAAAACCAAGGTTTATCCTTCAGTCTGGATAAAAGAACAAGCACAGATCACTCAAGCTTGTGAGCAAGAAGCACCCATTTATGATGCAAAATATAGCAGTGACAGAAATATGTTTTAGATTTATATGCATGCTTCATGGAAGGTTTTCTGCAAATAATTTGTGGTTGGAGGTGCAACTATGTCAGGATTCTTACATTCAATTATAATTACCCAATGGTGCTCTAAAAAACCCAGTGTGCTTTTAATTCAGGCCAAAAATGATTTAAAGGGAAAAAACAGAGCCTCAATGCCAATAGCCAGCAGGCAATCTCAGCATCTAAACTGCGAGGACCAATTAAAAACAAGGATTTGAAATAAAATACATACAATTCTTTGAAAAAGCATTTGCTCCCAGTTCTAATTATGTTCAGTGCATTTTTTGTTGTCCTAAAACGTGAACATAGAGGACAATCTAAGTAAATACAAAATGCAATTTTATGAATACAAAATGCTTACAATTTTTGTAAGCAAACCTGGCCCTACATCAAAAAATGTGTTTCCCTCCCAAACCCTGGCTACCCTTGGCCACACTAATTGCTTTCAGGCATTCATATACTTTTTTTTTTTTTTTTTTTTTTTGCAGGATATGCAACATTTCCTGTCTAATATGATGTCACTAAATCTTAACTGTGTTTCAGGTCAGGTTTTGACGATTCTACCCCAATTTTTTTATTTTGTTTACATGAATTCCTTGGGGGGATCACAAAATGATAGTGGTGGGATCTTCTCTTTTACAGTTCTTTGGTAGAGATTACTTTGTTGTGGTGTTATCAGTTACAGAAAGTTACTATGAACGAATTTTAGTTTTGTACAGCTTTCAGACTGTGAATGAGCAACAGCTTAGCTGCGAATTGAACATTTCCATTTCATAAAGCGCAGCAGTGATCGAATGTAAACAGCATGGGAGAAAACATGGTGCAAAACGCATTGATATGGAAGTTCAGAGTATTGCAAAGACAAATATATATGGTTCAAAACTGCAGTAGAAAAACATTTTTCGAGTTGAGTTCTTTTTGGTTTGGAGTTATCACTGTGATGCAGAATCTGTGACCTGTACATCACACCCATATGTTTGAATGTTGGTATGTTATTTGTCTGAAATGCGGTTGGTGCGGCCTCAGCAGATGGCCGCTCACACTGAGCCTGGTCCTGCAGGAGGTTTATTCCTGTTAAAAGGGAGTTTTTCCTCTCCACTGTCGCTACAAGCATGCTTAGTTTGAGGGATTGCATCAGAGTCAATAAATCGATGCAATCAACTGGTTTTCCTTGGATAGAAAACTTTGAATCAATTTGACTGTATTATCTGGTTGAACTGTAAAGTGCCTTGAGATGACATGTGTTGTGAATTGCTGCTATATAAATAAACTGAATTGAATTGAATTGGATTGGTGTTACACAGTATAAATCGGATGTATTCCTTCCACCATGGAAATATTTTCCTAAATAGACTTGGAGTTATCAAAATGTTTTGTTTTTTTGACCTAGAGATTCACTTACTTATTGGATCAGCTGTTTTGACCTTTATGCTTTATTTTCTTTTCCCCCTGTCTAGTCTTACTTGTATTGCCAAATCACAATGCCTACTTACAGTATGGGATCGTGCAGAAATTAAAGTTTGTACTGGGTTCCTTTGTGAAAACCTGGAGGACTCATTTATATGTTCTTAATTCCCATAGGCCAGCCACCCTTAGAAGAATTTACCATAGTTACACATTTTACTTATTTTTGAATAACAAGTCCAGCTTTGTATAGTCATCCAAATACTTCAGTTTAATGAATAGTGAAAGTGACAGTGATGTATTTCTCCTTGAGGTAATTCAGCCTATTATAGTGTTATGTTCTCTTTAAATGATTTTTTTAGTTCTACAGTTCAAGTGAAACTAAGGCATTCAGTTTATCGTGATATTGAAATAAAAATTAATATATTCAAATTCATTATGTAAAATTGGGGAAACCTTATTTCACATAGAGCAATATTACTATTAATTTTTTTTTTTCCTTTAGTGAATAAAGTTAGAAGGTGAATAGGGATTTTTTTTTTCCTGGGTCTTATATACGAATTAGGTTGATGATGTGAAAGAACACAACAGAAAACAAATAGTGACGTTTCTAAAGAGTCATTTTTATATACAGGGTACATTTGTAACCACCCAAAACAGCTCTTTACATTAGAGAAAACATTAACAGGCAAATCTGAACAAGCAGATATGGAGTTAAATGTCCCAGGAAAAAAAAAAATGTTTTTTTTATTACTTTCTGATCTTTATCAGCTAGTTGAGTTCAGCAGCATCTGCAACCCACATGAAATCTAAAAATACTCTTGCACCATTGACTGCTTTCTGTAACCTTGGTGGGTAAAAGAAAGACTCTGTGTGCATGGTACATTGGTGTGCATGTGTTAAACTGGGCATGTGTTGAGGTAAGCAAAGCTGGTTTGTGAGCTGTATTGCAATATGGCCTTTCTCTGTGAGATAAAGAAACAACAAAAAAAACAACAACCTTATACTGGTTTATTGGTATTAGGCTGCTCATTTTTCTTTACAGTATGTCTGATATCTGTGTACATGTTAATATGGACTGTATTTTCTGAGGTTAATGCCTGGGATTGTAAATCTGATAATGGTAGCACTCTGTTAAAATTGCATTCAAAGATGGTAGGGATAATCTGTCAGTCATGCTACTAACAGATGTGGAACATCTGTTAGCAAATATTATTTTTAATCTGTTCATCTCTTACAAAAAGACCCTAAATTATGTATGTAAAATGTTAATTGTAATATCAACAATCCATACAGGCAATCATGTTTTTTATATGGTTGACATTGTTTTTTTTGCCCAAAGCAGCACAGGAATGCAGCAGAAACAAGTTATCAACAGCTGCTTCCAAAACAAGTTTTTCATAGCTTATGCTATGGTGGCTGAGGGGATGCAAATGCACTGCAAATACATGAATTGACAGCATACTCAAAAAGTACTGCAAATACAAATATGGGGCTGTGTAAACACAAACAAGAGACCAACACACAAAACACATGCAAAAGAAAAATGTTACAAATGATAAACTGCAGTCACAGAAATACAGAGCAGCAAAGTGTATCCAAACGGCAAATACAATACCTGCTGTAAATATTTAGATGATGTTCACACACAAAACACATGCAAAGGGAAAATGATGCAAGTAGTAAAAACAGTTGTAATTCAGGAAAAGATGCAATCAATTGCCACATTACAAAAGTGCCCCAGGCCACCGGACAAAGCAAGTTTATTTATATAGCACATTCATTAAGACAAATCAAAGCACTGTACATGAAAAAACATCATAGGAAAACCCATAGGGAAAAGTACATAGCCAAATAATTAAATTCCTTAAGAATATAAATGTATAATTAAAACGATAATCTGGTTACAAAAAATGAATGAATTAACGAAAGAAGGTTGGACTACAAGCCTATAGTTCAGTCAAAGGCCACTCTAAAGAAATATATTTTTTTATCTCGATTTAAAGCAACTCATTAAAACATTAATTGAACAATCAAAGGTTTGACTATCCCAATACAACATTTCAAAATGGAGAGAATGAAACAGCAATAAACATACAACACTTAAACTTGGTGGTCCATGACATGCCAAGAAGAACAATGATCAGTGAAGCAACCAAGAGGATCATAATAACTCTTAAGGAGTCGCAGAGATTCCAAGCTCACATGGGAGAACAGACATGGCAGTTTCTAGTTTTCTACTCCACAAATCAAATCCTTGTGGAAAAATTGCAAGATGAAGGCTATTGTTGAAGCCTTAAGCCTTGTTTTAGTTCACCATGGGGAATGTAAGGAATGCAGCACACATGTTAAAGGTTGAACTCTGGTCAGTTATGACAAATAATAAACCTTTTTGCTCATATGTTAAATTATGTGTAGTAGTCTGGGAGATTGAACAGACTAGTTGCACACTCTTTCAGAACAGAAGCGCTTTATTCTAACCACTTGGCCAAATCTTGCCTTGTTTTGTCTCTGTTTCATTAATTTAGCAGGAGAAAAATAGATCCACTTCATGCCTATCCATGAGATAAAATCAGATTAAAACACAAGCACACCATCTATAATAGACAAAATGATAGCTTATATCTGTATATAGCTTTATATCTGCTTTCCCAGGCTGTTGTCTCTATCTTTTCCCGCTTTGAAGTGATGGATGAACATATATGAGCTTACCCAGAAGAAAATCCCAATGGAGAGAAGGAAGCGAATCAAATAGATTGATGCAAACATGGGAGAAGATGAAAGGAGAGCGATGATGTAAAGGGTAGGAAGAAGCAGGGAAGAGGCAGATGGTTGGCATCAGTGGATTGGAGAGATGGAGTATAAGCTAAACAGTCTGGATACCTGTCTTTATTCTGGAAGAACTGAAACCGACAAGATGGAAATCAATGCTGTGATCAGGACCAATCTGTTCAGTGTTCTGCTTCTACAACTGTTCTTCTCAGTGTCTCCTTTTACCATGTCAAACCCATTGGCGATTGTAAAGAGCAAAAATGCTGTACATTTGAGGGACAGATATCTATCTATATGTACCACTCAATTGGTAGTTCATTTTTGCATGCACCAGTCACAAATCTATCTATATGTGACTGGTGCATGCAAAAATCAGAGTATTAACACTCTATACTTTTTACTTTTACTTGAGTGATATTTTGGTTTTCCTTAGATAGGAAACTTTGAATCAATTGACTATATGATCTGGGTGAATTGTAAAGTGCCTTGAGATTGCATGTAATGTGAATAAGGGCTGTATAAATAAACTGACTTGAATTGAATTGTAATCTTTATAAAATATCAATACTCCAACTTGAGTAAAATGTTTGGCTGCTCCATCCAGTGAGAATAGCTTCACTGAATAACAAAGAAATTATTTTCTTTTATTGGTGCTCAAGAAAAAGACACACAGTTAATGTTTATGTCAAAATCTATGTTTTATTTAAAACATTTTTTACCAAATGTTTTTATTAGTTATTTAGTGTTTGATTAGTCTTTTCACCAAGTCGTTTTTACTCACAAAATGGACCTTTCTTTAAGAAGATTAGGATTTCAACAACACTTTTAATTACACAATTCAAACAATAGAATCGTTTATTGATATAAAACAAAGTCAGTTACAAATCACTATTAACGTAAAAACAAGTTTCAGCTAAAAATCATTAAACAAGGAGCTTGATAATTTGTTTGACACAGTACATAAAATATTGGGGCTGCTCCTTGGAGCAGTGGCAAGAAGGTTGTGGGCTCAATTCCCGGCCTGGGATCTTTCTACATGGAGTTTGCATGTTCTCCCTGAGCATGCGTGGGTTCTCTCCCGTTACTCCGGCTTCCTCCCACAGTCCAAAAACATGACTGTTAGGTTAATTGGCTTCTGTAAATTCTCCTTAGGTGTGAATGGTTGACTGAAAACGATGTGTCTCTGCAAGTCATCAATGAGTTTTCAGTGAAATCATAGATAAATAACTACTTTAATAATAACTTAAAAATCTATTTAATGTAGATATTAGTACATGTAATATTAATGTTATGCAGAGCAATTAGTTTTTATAAAAGTAGGTAAGTAATGACAATGGGAAAAATGTTCGCCCCAGACATTTGGTCCACTATACCTTTTATTTAGACAGCATGGTTGTTTTAATGTGTGTATCTATTTGTAATCAAAAGGCTGTAAAAAATATATAGTTTGTCTTTATTTAGAAAATATGGATGTTGTGCTCTTTCCTGTTGGAACATTGTAGATTGGCCCTGAGGTTCTTGATGGTTCTGGTGCCTATCCGCTTTCGGACACCCCTCAGTCTGCATTGGTTATTGCCTGGGACCCCTTATAAAAAATGTCTGGCTACGCCTCTGGTAGGAAGTTGGAAAGATTCACATCGGCTATCCCATCCCATACCTGTATGGCTGTAGCGCACAGGTGCGGGGCAAGCGCTGACGGCACGCGCCGCTCCGCCAATTACAAGCAGAGCGCGCGGCCACGTGAACAAAGCAGGGCTCTAAATTGAGCGGAGAGCAGCTGTAGAGTGAGCGGCATCCCTGGAAGCAACACGGAGTGGGAAGTGATATCAGGGCTGAGCGGCGCGCAGGTAAATTGCTTTTCTTCGTCTCTGTCTCTCGCGGGGATTTTCTTATAAAGGAGCTGTGCGATGGGACGTGATGTTAAATGTATCGCCGCTTATGGATGGCTGATTCTCTCATCCGATCCGTGGACAGGACAATCAGCATCCCCGGCTGGTTGCTGGATCTGCACTGAAACTACCCCCCCTCCTCTTCCTGCTCCACAGCATGCCCCCCCTCCTCTGGCTATTGATAGTTGACAGAAGCCTCTTAATCCCTGGTTGATCTGGGCTGACCCGTCGCAGGCTTTTGTTGACTAAACTTCATTTGGTTTCTAGCTTTGTTTTAATTGGTGACGCCCTCTTTAATCGATGCCGAGCACCGGAGAGGATTATTTTCTGCTGTATGCAGCCTGGCAGGCAGGCAGAGGCAAGCTTTTATTGCTAAATTATTTATAACACTGTCTGGGAGAGAGTAATGATTCTGCTTGATAAAGAGGAGCCACTTTTTTTTGCTTTGTAATCACGATTTGCTCAGTTTGTGATTCATTGTTTTGCTCCTGCAAAGAGGTACCATTAATATCATCAATAATTGACTAATTGCTATTGGCTATAAACAGGCTCTGATTCTAGTATTTATCATTGGATAGATGATAAATCATAGTTGATTGAGCCATAAAGAATTATTATTGTCAAATTCATTTCAGATTTAGAACATATTTTTGACATTTGTGTTACCACGTGGTCTATAATCCTGGATTTCCACAGGTGCAAATATAAGATGTGGTTCACGCCATGTCACCTTGTTATCCTCCCATCGATCCGTTTCCCATTAAGTAAATGCAGCACTTTTTTTTGCACTTGCCATTTTCAGCCTCTCTCCACCGGAATGAGTCTGCCTGGCTCGCGCCTGCGCAAATCTCACCATTCATCTCAAGCGAGATTCTCCCTCTTTTGCTTTCTGTTGTCTCGTGCAAGACAGGAGAGAACAGCAGGCGGCGTTATGGCAAGCAGTGTTGAAATTAATCAAACAACCGTCCTGTTAGAAGTTCAAGTTTTTGACATATTTTTAGTCAGTCAGTGATATTTTATTTCTGAAGTTATTTTACATTTATAATAGAAACACTGAGAACTATTGTTATACTTGATGACTAAAGAATACAATGCAACAAAGTTTTTCTGATAATAATGCAAGATTTACAAGATATTTGGAAATGTTTTCTAAAAGTCAACATAAGTAAAATACACATTTTTACTAGTTCTTAGTTTTTTATCCAATGATTTTGTTGGTTCGGCGATTGATAATTAAAGGCTAAGATCAGCTCAAGATCAAACCACTGCTCTAATCAGGATTTAGTATCAAATGTACTGATGGATCTTATGTGTTTAACCAGTGTCCCCTATCATTTCTATATATAAATAAAACACTGTCCTTATCATTTTAACAGTTGTGCAAATTATGTTTAAATTCATTTTTGTATCTTTTTAATGCCCCAAAAATATCTGTATAAAAATAGGTATTTATTTGTGTTGTGTGGCCAAGTATTATTTGCCTTGCTGGGACAGTCTAAGGACACTAAGATGTGAATTGGGTTTAGGTTAGAATAAAGGTTATGTATGTATGTTTTTATTTGAAATAAAAAAAAGTACTGATATTTACGAGAAGGAGTAAAAGATATTAGTTGCACTGCTGCATTAATTACATTTAGGATAATAAAGCTTAGGGGTAATAACTGTTGGAAAAACAGGTTAAACATTTGCCTTCAATATATGTGCCAAAAAATAAGAAAGTATGCTAAAGGCAACTGGTATCATTACATTTTTAGGGAGAATTCTTTGGTTCTGAATTTCTTAAATATCTTTCTGTGATTTTCTTTGTTTGTTTTTTTTTTTGTTTGTTTTTTTTGCCAGAGTCAGGCTACATGGCAAAAAGAAGCAACCTTTAGAAAATAAAATCCCACACATAGGTAGAAGAAAAGCCCTAACTGTTTCATTCATGCAACTTTATCTTTCATCTGAACTAATTTTGAAGGGGAAAATAATCACATTTCAGAGGTTTTAAACTGTATATGTAATTCAAAAACTCCATACAAAATAGCTAGCCAGCTGGCTACAAACGCAGCAGTTAGTGAAAATTCTCTACATCCTTGCTTTGGTCAAACTGTTGGAGCAGGTTATATGTTATACAATGGAGTCCATGAGGACTGGTACTTTTTTTTTTACATCTGCTAATAATGTGGATTCAGTAGAGTCAAAAATATTTATGGGCAAAAAATACTGAGAGATGCTTAAAAAAAGGGTCAGATCTGGTCAAGGACGAGCATCCTCTCACTTCTACCTTTTCATCATCTCTAAAGAAGAAGCTGGTTTATAAGTGTGAACAGAAAAAAATAATTGATCGATTGCAACAAAAAAGTGTTCACATTCAAAACAATTTCATATCAAGCTGGGTGCAATTTGTTATTCGTTTATTTCATTTTTGACAGAAAACAACCTCTTTTTGTGCCGTTTTTCAATAAAGGCCACATATGTTTTCATTTCATATATACATATGCATACATGTTTGAATTTTGTAATTTTGATAAATCTTTTGTGTGATTTTTGTCACGTTTTCGTACTTTAATCTAAGCCTTTCATATATAGCATTTTTTGATTGTCAATGTTTTCTTTTTTTATTTCTCTTAAGTAACTTTTTTGGTAAAACTCCTTGAGTTACTCTGTGTTGAATGGCTACATCAATTATCTTGTCTTTATTTCTTTCTTTAAATTAAGTTTTAAGAATTAAAGCAATAGTTATAATTCCAACAATTTTTCTTTGTTTTAAGTGGAGCGGCTCCGACGCCTCCCTGTGGTTTGCGCGAGGTGGAGCCGAGCTGACCGATATTATATACTAAAGCGGCTTGCCATACTATCTTGGCTCGCTTTCGCTGCTCCGGTTGTCAAGGCGCTCTTAGTGCCGACTTGTCCTCGTTGGGACTGGACTGCTCTGTTATTTCTCGGGTTGAGCTTGTTTCCCTCTGGTGGATTTTTTTTACTGTTTTGTTTCAGTGACGGATTCAAAATAACTATCTACTAACAGTAAGTTACCTGGTGTTTTCTTTCTGTTCTTTCATTTTAAATTTCTGTTTACACGCGTTTTTCACCTCGGACATTCCATTTTACAACAAGTGCAGGATATTAGGGATTTGATTTATAATCGTGTTTATGTCTGATAAATCTATGGATATTTACAAACATTTATGTTTTTTTATACACATTTTTGCTTTCGCGTGTCTGTGCCAAGGTAAAAAGAGGAACAATAAGTGAAAATATGAACTTTCCTTAACGTTGATGTTGTAACTGCTTTTTTCAAGATTTTTTTTGTGTGTGTGTGTATGTGTGTGTGATTACATTAATAATACTATAAGTTTTGGTTGCAGGTGTTTGGCCACTTCCTGCATTATAGAATGAGATGTCTATGGAGTCTGCCTGGGCATTTTATTGACCTATAGGTTGAGGTGGCACTCGCAAAGAAAAAAAAAAAAAGGTTATCAGTCACCTACTTTTTGTTCTCTTTTTTAATCTTGTCAGCGCGCCGCTTTAGGGAACTAAAAGTAATTTCCTGAGGCTCTCAGGTTAAACCATTTCCCCACGCAGCAGCTGAAGCAGCGACCGCAGGGTTTTTGTTTTTTTTAAGCGTGCCTGAAAAGAAGAAACGATGAAACTGCGCCCCGATTTCTTGCTGAACCAGCTTGTTTGCATACCTACACCTGTGCTGTAATTGTAAACTAAACTTCCTTTAATTCCTCCAACAACAGAGAAGGGGAGATCATAACAAGCCCATATCCACTCGTTAACCTCCCAGCTTCAGTGTAATGACTTCTTTCCTGCGTGGTGTTTACAGTAAGTGGCTGGCAACAGTTCTGATTCACTGGCTAATTAATGGAGCTGCTATCTGCTGTGCTCCTGCAGTCTGTGCTGGTTTATCAGGTCCTGGTCCCTGGTGTTCGCCCAGACTGACTAATGGCCATGTTGCCTTTGGGTTATTTTTGTTTGCTCCACCCAGTTTCATGTGCATGAGGTGACCTGCAAACCCACACTCAGGGATACATACCCTAGTTAGAGTATTAATATGGGGCAATGGCATAACTATGTAGTTGCTTAGGGCCCCCCGACCTATTAGGGGCCCCGTCACTGACATCTGGTTGCCCCCCTACACAATTGTTGACTAGGACGTCTCTTTGCAGATGTAACCGTGCAAAAATTTCCTATTAAACCCACTTACCATGATACTACCATGACTGACTGGACCATGTTTATACCCCAACACTTGCCAGATTTGAACATGATGGTGAGCCGTTTAAACACAACACCAATAGAAAAGCAGACAGTGGTACTTTTAATTACTATGTTAATAACTGTGTATAGTTTATTAGACGGTTGTTAAAAAAAATAGACTCCTATAATATGTTTCAAACCGCAATAAAGATCTTAAAAAAACAACTTATTTGAGTATTTTATTTTTTACAATACGACTTGGAATTATGGGTAATCCAGAGCGTAGATTAAAACCGTAACCGTTACTTACAATGTGTTAGCGACGATGGATACAAAAAGAGGGGCTTAAGCGGATTCCAGAAATGAAAAGGGAGAGAAGAGCTGCTGGAAGAACGGAAAAAAAAACTTCCCAAAATAAAAATGTTCTTTCAAAGAACCGAATATTAAGAGGTGGACATTGCTGCTGCAGTGAGTAAAGATTGCGACCAGGAGATGAATGGAGAGAGCGTGGGTGAGGAGGGGGGGCTGTGAAACTCAAGGTAGCGCATTAAGACTCATTTTACAGCAGAATATACTAAAGTATATCCATGTCTAGTGAAGGTGAAGAATGATGAAGTTGATGATGATGTTGCTTACAGGCCTATTGTTGTGTCGTTACGTTGTTTTAAAGAAGTTCAGCTCCTTGTGCCCAGATATAGAGGTCATGTATGGAGTAGTAACAGGGAGTTGGGGTGTTGCTGGTTGCAGCTCTATAATACTCCTCTTGTACTGCAGACAGAGGAGTGTGTCAGTTTGCTGGAGGAAGAGGTGGAGTCAGGGTGTGTTCACATCCAGACTTTACCTTGGTGTAAAATCCAGACTCTAAATGCTCTATTCAGCCACTCATGGAAATGGTAAATTTATTTTGTCCTTTTTTGTTAAAGCACTGATTGATGAGCACCAGGTCGAAATAGGAAAAACTTCTTTTTCCGTCAGTTCTTTGCTGTACATTTGATTAAATGAAAATGATATTGGTTAGAAACCAATAGCTTGAGCCGTTGACTTGGCTACATTTTTAGATATTAAAATTAGGATTTCTTTTACGGTACCACCATGTATTAATTGTAATTAATAATGTAAACGTTTTATTGTTATGCGTCATAGTTACTTGGGAAGTTGACACGTCAGACCTAAAAGGAAAAAATAAAAAATAAATATATATATATATATATGTATATATATGTATATAAACAATAAAAAAAGGACACTGGTAATAGCCAGAAAGTGCCTTATTGATCATTCTATATTTGTTTATCTATTTCAGTTAAAGTTTAAGTATATAAATTTTTCCTAAGCGTTGACTAGTCATTGAACTCTTCCCCCTTTGCCTATATAAACATATAAAGGCTGGATTGTGATTTCTCCAAGGGAACGAGGTTTGTGCTAGCCTCGTGAGACCATCCTGATCTTGCGAGCTTTCAAGGTTTCACTCGCAGATCTGTTTGGAGACTCTCCGTTAAATAAAATCTGGAGCCGTTCACCAAACGAACGTCCAATCAGCGTTGGCTTTGAGGCGGTTTGAGTTGTGACTGTTCAGTCTAAAGAACATGGCGGCTTCAACCGATGAAACTAGCGTTAGCGTGGCTATCGAGCAAGTTTTATCAGAATTACAGAGTATTTCTTCACTGAAAGAAGAGAAAAACACTGCTCTGGAGGCTTTTCTCAGAGGAAAAGATGTTTTTGCTCTTTTACCAACTGGTTTCGGCAAGAGTAGCCTGGCTTGTGGCTGTGTTTTCGTCGTTGCTCTGTTAGTACGTCATATGCTTCGTTGTTCTGATTGGTTTATTTGGCCCGTCTATCACCAACATAGGCCAATCAGCTAACCAGAATTTTCGCCCCTTCCCAAAATTACTTCAACGAAAGGTTTCCAGATGGATATGTGGAGCAAATACATCTGGCTTAGTCAGGTTAGGTTTGTGCTGCTTGTTTAATGCTTCTTTTAAATTTATGTTTTGCCAAACAAATAAATCAGACATAGATGTCGTTTTCAAATGCACAGCCCCTTCCACATTTTTAGATACCTGGTAAAATTGTGTAAAAAGCTTAAAATATAAACTGTAGGTATATTTATTTTATAGTAGCATCATTTCTTTCTTAAATACCCCCGTTCTGCACCAAATATATGAAATCTGACAGAACAATGATCTGTTCTCTATGTTTTATAAGTTTTCTATGTAGCCTTTAGTGTTTGATGTTCCTGTTAACAGTCAGGTGATTCAGGCGGGTTTACACTGCTTGCCTTCGTGGATTTAGACATGGATTTAATTTCCACTAATGGAACCTACTTGTGGCTGCACCCAGATTAAGGACAAACAAAGCCATTATAGTACGTGGATGGAAAACCTGTACATGGCATACAGTATGGTGAATTTTGCCCTAAAATCAACCTGCCACTTAGAATCCCTTTTTCGTTTATTTAGTCGGGTCAGGTGATTTTTACTCATATGACCATGAATAAGGACCACTAAAACTAAACAGCCATAAAAATAAAAACACTATATGTACTGAAGTGATATGGGAAGAACCTGAATAAAATGTATGCATGTTTCGTTCCTGTTGTTTTCCCTCGTCTGTTTGCTGTGATCACTTGCTGTGGTTCTTCCTTTATGTAAACCCCCTTAATGTCTGTTCTTTGTCAGAGGTCCAGCTCCAGTTTATGTTATGTTCCCCGCTCAAAAAAAAAACTGTTTAGAGTCCCAGAAAGAGACAGGATGTCTTTCTACTTGGTCTGCCCAGCACCACTTGAGCTCTGGTCCCTATCCGTGAAACTTGAGTCTTCTCACCGCATCTAAGATTTGCGCTTACAGCAGCACATTTTGGAATCAAGTCAAGGAAATGTAACTCTAATCCAATTGGCTAAAGCTTTAGCAAAAGCTTTCCTTATTGGGCAACATGTAAGCTTGGCTGCCAAGGTTTCTGTAAGCACAACAGGGAGTTTGGAGTCCCACTGGTGCAGTGCTGAAGGAGTGACTGTGCAATGGGGCAGCAGGCAACAGAGAGTGCTACTGTTTTGAACGTTCCTCCTCCTAACACTGTAATAAAGGACCCATCTGCGCTCTGCTGATTCAGATCCATCCTGCTGACCATATCTATCTGTGTTGTTGATCTTGCACACATGCAAATACACATGCAAACACCCACCTCCCCCTCTGCATGTCATCGGCAGGAACAGGGATGGCTTTCATCATGTTTGAGGAAACATCTTCCCAACTGGCAAAGGAACAAAGCCACCAAAACAGGAATATTGACTCTGTGTGTGTGAGGTGTGTGTGTGTGAGTGCTGCAAGAAGAGAAGAAACAAAGATTGTGTTGCCAACTACAGCAGCCGTTCCTGTTTCCTTTCACCTCTGTGTGGAATCCAGGAAGAGGTCGGAGTGACAGAGAAACGAGATCCAAGGCAGAGAGGGAAATAAAGCAGGACAGTTAGAACGGAGAGAGGCTGGGGCAGAGAGATGGCCTTGTAAGGTTCCCAGCTTGAGACGTTTTGGATAGACTGAAGCTGAACCAAACTATGAAGAAAGCCATTTCTTTCACTATTGGACTCTGTTTGACTGTCTTTTATTGGAGCTCTGTTACAAGTGCTCCCATTGACTGATTATCTAGCCATCTTAATGAATGAAATAGATGTTTTATGAGCATTATCAGCAGTGTCAATTGCAGCAGTTGCTTCAAATTGACCTTGTTGGAAATGTCGATAGTCCAGACTGTAATTGTTGTAGAGCACAGAGTTACAGATTAAGTGCAACATTTTATTTTTACTCAATGGAGTTATTTAACAAAAACAAATCAAAACAGCATGTGTCTGTCCTCAGTATCGTATCCTCTTAGCTGTATTGCAGTCTCCATATAGTCAATTATTTTGTAACTATTTAAGAAAATGTTAATATAACCACCCCAATGGTAAATTACGTTTCTTTATTTCTGATGCAGCTATCAGATGTTACTCACTGATGCAGATTTCCTGTTTTTTTGGTGTCTAAAATAACCTGCTATGGTTTGATAAATTATAAGGAATAGAAATAACTGCAGGTATTCTGACTGAAGGTAATGGTTATGTTCTAAAAATAAGTAAACTGTGCCTCACATCATAAATCCTCTATCTTGTCTGATTATTATTTTTTAGAGATGCACCGATCCGATACCTGGATCTGATACCGACTCAGGTATTGACTAATTAGCTGGATCGGATATTGTTGATTTCATATCGGATATCAGAGATCCAATCCATTGCACTTTTCATGGAATTTTTATTTATTTATTTTCGCTGCGTTAATAACTATTATAAATAAAATTTATATCTGTGATAATTTTTTTTCTTAACCATGTTTATGTGGAGGCTAAAGCCTTCACTCACATGGCAAGGTATATGTTGCAATCATTCAACAGTCGAATCGGATCAGATATCAGCCGATACGCTCAGCCCAAGTATCTGTATGGGATTAGATCAGAATTTATTTATTTTTTTTCTGCATCACAGAACACATTTGCATATCGGCCAATGCTGTTAGAAGAAGAAATAATGCTAAAGAAATTGGCCGGCTCATCTATTGGTTTATCTCTAGTTAGTACTGATAAATTGGGTTGGGGATTAAATTTAGGGAAGCATGCCCCAAATTTTTAATGTTTTATTTATCTTTTGAATCAGAAATCACACCATACCTAACAAAAAAAAATTATGCCAACACCCTGTTACCTTTAACACCTGCAGTCCATGGCAAGATGACTGATATTATTACAGCTTTATAAGATAGTAACATGTCATTGGGTTTGAGTTTTCCAAAATACCAGCTGTTTCAAATTTTATGTTGCACTGTAATGACAACATCATTCAGGATTCTACCCAACATTCATATGCTCTATTGGCCAAACTCCAAAACAACGTATGACAGTTCTCTATTTCCACATAGATATAAGTTGTTATTCACATTTTGATTCCTCTTCCTCTCCCCTTTTTTTCTTTGTTTCTCTTCAACTTGCACACATTCATTTCCATGCATGCTCACATTCACTTGCACATCAGAACCCTGCCCTGTGTCGTCTCATATCCCATGCAGCTCTGCTTACTGTGTCAAAAAGAGCTTAGATCAGGGAAACTGTAGCTCGCCCTCATTCACAGTTCCAGGAAAATCAAGCTATTCATTTAAACCAAGCAGACCATGTTGGGAGTAGGAAGGGTCAGTTGCCAGTTTCGGTGCTGGTATTGGTCAACAAATTAGAGTTTTTCAACCAGCGATCGTGGAAGGGGAGCAGTAGGACAGCAAGTAATCTAAAACGTTTTCGATTATGTCAAGGACTGAAAAAAAACGCTACTTATAGTTTGCAGATTATGATCAAACCTTTCCTGACTCATGATTTTGTGTTTTCTTTTGTTTTTCCTATATATTTTCCAACTCAGACTTTTTAATTATTTATTTTTCACTATAACTCACAAAGTAGCTAAATAAAAATGACCTGATGATTCTCTTAAAGTCATGGATTTGAATTTAGCTTCTCTATTTATGCATATATAATAATGAGCTCTGTCCAACTTTCATTTCGGTTTTTTTTCTTGTTCGTAATATCCAGGGCAAAGCATTTGTTTTTTTGTTTTTTTGTTTCTACGTTTATTTGTTTTTTCCCTTTTTTATTTTTGGCCCTGCTGATCATTAATCAGATCTTGGCAAGGAACATTTTATGATTCTCTGTAGAAAAATATTTCAACTAAGCGGAGTATTAATCCTGTTTGTAAACATAAAAAGACTAATTACTGTAAAAAAAATAAGAAATAAAAATTTGTATAAGGTTTAAGCAGCACCTTTAAAAAATATTTAGATTTTAAATTTTGTATTTAAAATTTAATTTATAAAAATGTTAAAACTCTTTTTCATTTATTGCTGCTTTATAGTGAGGTCGGCTACATCGATTCTTCCAGTTGAGTTCAAACTTCAAATAGGAGAGCAGTTTATACTTCTGTAAGTTGAAGTTTGATCTTCAAGGTATAGGTAACAAAAATAAGAATGTGTTATATTGACCCTGTAACTGCTCCTTCCCCTTAAAAACAGAGCTTACTTGTGCCTAAAATAACCAGCATGAAACTTAAAGAAGGCCTTAAAGTCAGATAATCCACTTGTAAAAGCATTGGAGTCATGTGTCATATGTCAAAAAAACAACAAAGTAGTTTGACCAAGTTATATTTAACCGAGTTACATCATTGTAGAACTTATAAAAATAAGTTATGAAATAAGCCATTAAGTAGACATACAGTACTGGTATGTATTTAATGTAATAATAAAATAATAAAAATACTTTTGAGGCCCAATATTTTATGGGATCCACGTTTAATCATTGAAGTCATTGAAAAAAAAAAAACTTTTTTTAAAACACCCAAAAAAAACACCTTACTATTAAGTGAATATATTGTTTTAGGAGGTTGTTCATAAGTTCATGTCATAATGGTCCATAAGTCCATAAGAGGTTTTTCCTGATAGATTTATTAAGCAAATTAAAATATACAGTAAGATATTGTTTTTTGCAAACAACCGTTTAATAAATGACTCAGGTTTTAATTGACTTTCTTTGTGTTACTGGTGGTGACATAACCGAAGCATCCCTGATGTTGACTCTCATCCTTCTATGCAGTGCACAAAGCAAGTTAATTAATGGGAATTATAAAGCAATAGAGAAAGAAAAGAAGGTACCTGACCCTAAATGATCCAGCTGCAGCTGTATCAACAAAATGCTTCTTCCTCCATAAAACCTGTGAATAAACTACGCATTTAATGTTTGTTTTGAAAATTGTCTCAGTAAAGATGTTGTTTGTGCCTTTTAGTTTTATAATTGATTCATAAAAGCTTTGTTTTTTGTGTTTACTGGAAATCATGATCCCTATAGTGACTTCTTTTGAAATAAGACAATGTTGTTACTAACCCATAAATTGAAATATACATGTAAAAGCTTTAAATTTAATCAGTATATCTGTCTGTAAACTAAATCTCTTTATCTCTGTTTGTCTTTCTGTCTGTCTGTCTGCCTGTCCCTCATTTGACCTACTGACTGAGGTTAGCGGATATATTTTTGCTTTCATTTTAAACAGAGGCGGATCCCCCTGTAATTGGTATAGAGATTATCGGGGAGATGCTGAGAGTTCTGATGAGGGTGTTTATCTAATAAAACGGGATTTATGAGATTCTGGCACACAGAGTAAAATGCACCAAAACCACCATCACTAGTATTTATCTAATCTGAGATGTTTTATATTATTAAACTAAAATGATTAATTGCAGATTTCTGCCTATTTAGGGAATCATGCCAAACCTTCAAAATAAATCTGAAACATAATCCAGCCGCTAAGTGACTTAATGGATGCACAGACTACGCTGTGACATCTAGATTTGAGGCTGAGATGCCCGGCTCATATCGACCGAGCTGGATCCAGTCAGATATGGTGAGCGGTTTGCAGGGAGAGCAAGCATGAATAGCAGAGGATGCAGCAGAGCAGTTTCTGACACACTCATACGTGTTCGAGAGCAGACGACAGCACTTGCTGTGAAACGCCACCATATTTCCTCTGAGATCTTTTCATCTTCTCACTCCAGCACACACATCACCAGTCTGTGTGACTAGTGCATGCTCAGCTACCTTTTAGCTGGCTGTCTGTGTGCATGTGTTTGTAGTCAGAGAGCTGGAGAAGAGGAGGATGAGGTTTGTTTCTGAGCAAGAATCATTTTTTTTCCTGAATTAATAGTTTGTTTTACTGTGTATTTGTTCTCTCCATCTAAACTATCAGATGCCAAAAATCCATTTTTTCAACATTAGTGAACTTTTTGCACTTTTCATAATAAAACTAAAATATGTTGCAGTGCTAAAAAGTCAATGGGGACTGAGTAAACATCATATTATTGGTACATTTCTGCGCTTGCCTTTATTTCTCTAAAAAAATCTGTTAATGTTTCCAACCTATACAAAAAATCATTGTTGAAACAATTATCATATAATATATAATTTATTAACTTAATAACCCAATTGTTTCTAATTCATTCTTATGTTTGCTGAAATTAAGCTATTGTGATATATGTATTTCTAACATTTCCATAGGTTCTACATCTTTAGGCGTATTTCTAACTGTAGTTTTTTGACATTTGTTGAAAGATTTCCAGTATTGCATATTATTACATATCCAGATATTCTTGCCAGAATTATTTTCTTTGTCTCTTTGGCATCTGATTGAGACCCATTCCAGTATTAAATTTAATGTAATGTGATCAGATCTTTACATACATCACATAAAGACACAGAAGGTCCATAAAAAATATTTTATAATTACAAAATAAATTTACCTAAAAGGTGTAAGTGGATGACTTCATGTCGTCTAAAATGCAGATTCTATCATTCTTTGGTTTTTTGTGAGTATCAGACTTTTCTTTTTGTTTTCCATTTGTTTTTATATTCTCACAATACAAGTTATTTTATGAGGTAGACCACTCCTCCCTTCAGCACTAAACTGCCCTAAAACATAGTAGTGTCACACTTGTACTTTGAATCTTGCATGGCATTCCCAGGCTCTTCCTCTTTTCTGCTGATGTAAAGATGGTCCTTACCAGCAGAAATGTCATTTCTTATTACAGAGTGGCCTTTCAGTCCATGTCGATAAATACTTTCATATTTTCAAGGTCTTTCGCTTTTTCTCTGGTGTTGATCTGCACATTTCACACTAAAAAACAATGATCTCTGAGAAACTTTAGCTCCTTCTTCAACATCATTAGCACATTAAGGCAGATAGATACATATGTTTGTACTTGTGTATAAGTGGATCTCGTATTGAAAAACCTACTTACTTTATAATCAGTTTGGTGGTTTTGTTTAGATAATGTTTCTGCAACGAATGCTACTTTACAACTCAGGCGGGTTCTGTTGCAAACAAACATGAGCCTCTGTGATGCTGTCAGTGTAACCTACATACTCAGTCTACCTACACTAGCTTTCACAGAGTGTGGGTTTCAGGTCAGCATCCTCCTTCACAAACACACCACAAGGTTGGAGACCCAGCTTTCTAAGAAGGCTGAACAGTTTGCCAACTTCCCTGCAGCAATCCAGAGACATCCTGTCATGATGTTGGCAAAGCTGGCTCACAGTACATGGCTCCCTCACCTCCTGTTTTCCGGTCACAATGTGGAACGAAAAGCAAGACTTTACAGGGTTAAAAGACAATTCATGCTTTAGCTTAAAAGAGATAAAAATAGAAAGATGCAAAGCTTTCTACAGCACAAGCTGCTTGATGCTGTTTATGAAGAAAAGTGAGTTCTGGCTTAATGAAATAAATATGCTAAAATGTGTAACTATATTAACAAAGTGTTTAAAAGTTTAAGCTTTATTAGTTTTTGTAATCAGGCATGCCGATCGATAGAGTTGTTAGTCCAAAAGCTTACAAAATATAAATCCCTAGGTATTCAAAAATGAGATTAATCCACCACTGGAAATAATCCCAATTTAATCCAAACTGGTGACAAAGGAACACAACAGCTGCGGCAAACTGGCAAACATTAAATAAATGGATCACAAACCTGAAAAAAAGAAAACTGAAAAAAGTGAGCATTATAAGATGTCTTTAGTGTTTATTATTTTAGTTTTTTTTGTATTTTTTATTTTTTTTTGAAATTTTGAAACAATATATGACGTGTTTGAACCGACTAATATATATATATATATATATATATAGATCACTGTGGGGGGAAAAAATACTAGAAACCGTGAAGATTTTTTGTGTGCTTGACAACCCTTTTAGTTTTGTGGGTCCCTAGGACTTGTCTGCATAGGGCCCCAAAATGGGCTGGAACCCAGAGGCCCACATCCCCCTAAATCAGACCCTGCTGTGACTGGTCAGCGGCAGCTTTACAAGCTGCTATTGACTTGCTGTAAACTGTTGCATGTTAACTTAGTTGCTATTTCCTCTTTCTGAGAAACTTTGAACCGATCTTCCAGGAAGTAGAACAATGTAGTGAATGATTTTGTTTACTGGTGGGTGTCTGCTTTCAATGTGGCTAAAAATATCTGTTTTTGTGAGTAAAAAGCAAATAAGAAATGAATCAATAGCCATGGCGTGGTGTTCCTGGTTCACTATGGATGGAGGGATGGAGAGGGAGGTTATGATACATTAATAGTTCTATAATTGGATCGTGACTGTAAAAAAAACATAGACAGATGATACCTCACTTTAGACAACATTAGATTAAATGCTATGAATAAGTCGATTATCAAAAGCTTAGCGGTAAAAGCAGAAGAGAATGAACTTAAAAATATACTGTGCAATTTAAAATGGATAATAAGGCATATATGAGTAAAAATGTGATTCTCAAGTAGATTAGAAAATTCACAGAAGCTTTTCAAAGAGATAAGTAGAGAAAAACTGTCCAATAGGCATGATTGAACGCACATTCCCAGACAAGCTAAAAAAAAGCATGTAAATCGACATAAGCCTCTGAGAAGTTATAAGTGATAATTTCAAAAACTTTAGGTATAAACAGAGTCCGTTGAAATGCTTAAAATGTGTTTGATCAACTTTGTCATCAGCTCCTGATTCGTTGGATGATTTTGTGTATTTGCTTTACAAAACAGTCAATTAATTTGGTGTTTTAACTGTTGCTGAAACCATTAATCACATTCATTGTGATTAATTGATTATTGAAATAATCTTCAACTAATTTAGTAATAGATTAAGGGTTAACTGGAGTATAGAGACTATGAAACATGCTGTT
>NW_015150680.1:502254-527382 GCF_000732505.1 Cyprinodon variegatus | reverse complement strand
ATACCCCTAATTTTAACATGTAATGTGTTGAAACTAGAAATGCACCGATCAGAGTATCGGATCAGATATTGGCCCCGATACTGCGTAATTAGTATGATAGGATCTTGAATTAATGATGCTGGTCCAGCACACAAATCAACTCATTTCTATTTTTATAGATATTATATGAAACAATATAGTTATAGCGATCCTTGACTTCAATCTTAGGATTGCAATGCTGATTATGTCACTACAAGGAGCACAAAGAGCAGCTAGTGATGATTTAGATCTCGGATCATCTGTTATCTTTTTTTTTTACAGTGTTTTTGTAAAGGATAATCCCTTTACTCACATGTAAATGTATATGTTTATCTTATTTAACCATATTTTGGATATCAGATATCTGCCAACACGCCTTTCCCATGCAGTATCAAATTTGATCGGTCTACCTCTCAAATACCAAAATATGTTTCAAATACTTAAGGCAGGCCAGGTCAGCTAGTGGTATATGGCTCTTTGTGACTGATTCAGCCATAATCTATTTGTCTAAGTTGTATGAACAAAAATGTAAAAACAAATCAGAATATTGCAACTCTACCAAATGTACATGTACAGATTTATCAGGGGGAATAATCATTGAAAGGTTGTGTAAGTTATCAGTCAATTAATGAGCTTAAACACATTATATAGATTCATTGCCCCCAGACTGAAGATTATTTCTCTAGATTATGACCTTATAGCCAGAACATAATCTGATGTTCTACTAATAGCTCATCTCTAATGTAAGGTCTTCAGTTGTAAACGTTCTGAAACATTAGTTTAGAGTTGAGAAGATAACATAAGGCCAATAAAAAAGGTGTTGCTTAATAAAAAGTGTTTAATATCTGATGAAAGGCTTTCATTATAAAATGGATCTTTACACACCAAAAGCACATTTGAAAATGTTTTAATTTGATTTCTCTTTAAAAAAAAAAAAAAAAAAAAGCTTTTCTGCTGTTCTGAATCTACTTTTTTCTCAACTTCAGCAACATAACTTTTGGATGACACAGCCAGTGTTGACATTCTTCCAGTGTTTTGTATCAAAGAAAGGAGGAGAGACAGAACAGGAAATTAATTCTTGGTTCGCAATAAATAGGGAAAACAAATCATGTTTTCTGACAAAGGTTTTATCTTTCAGGGATCCCTATTTACACCAGGTCATTCATTGATCTTAAAAAATTTAGGCAGCAGCTGGGATGTAATGGGTTTTATTAATATGCTTCCTGCTTTAATCCCTCATCTCTGACCGAGGTATACAGAAGGGGATTCACTGTCTTTTCCAGCAACGGGTAATTCTCCTAATATTGATCCTTGGAAGCCTTAACAGAGTCATCTTCAGTTGCTGCATTGCGTTTGGCACTTAGGGAACATTGACTATTAGGCAAGGCAGGTTTATTGTGTGTCGCGTTTCTAAACATTCATACAAGGTAATTCATAGTGCTCTACCGGAATATTTAAAGGAACAGAGACTAGAAGCAAAGCAACAAACACATTTAAATTAATGTTTTTTTTTTGTTTTTTTTTAAGATGCCAGACAAGTTTCCAAAATTTCCTCTGGCTGTATGGAGAATGAAGCAATGCAATGTTTCCCCTCCCCCACATGTTTCTTCACGCTGTCAGTCATCTGGATGAACAATGGCTCATCCAGATGACTGTCAAAGTGTCCTTTTCAAGTCGAAATCATCCTTTAAACATGGTGTATAGTACTGTGGGGATTTCCTGCCTGTGTTTACAGTTGGAAAAATTATAAACTGTCTTTTTATTTGGGGGGGCGGTATGTGCTGTTGTTAAATAGACTCATTTTCTCCTTCAACTAATAAATATCTCTCCTTCAATCAGGCAGTGTTAGGGAAGCAGAACATGAACTAGCTGCTAAGCTCCCAGAGTATATCAGGGTTTTGTTAACTGTCATATCAGCAAACCGAGCTCTTATCTCCCACTGCACAGCTTTTTCTAACCAAGCACATCTAATTCCAGCTCTTGTCTAATATCCTTCATGTAAACGTGTCGTATTAATGTGTAGATCTACACATTACTCTGTGTACATCGTGTTATAGGGGGTTGTTGAATATGAGATGAATCATGTACGCATTGTGCAACTCAATATTTTTCTCAAGGACCAAAGTTTTCTAAAGAATATCATTTCAGATTTACTACTCTATAGTCACTTATAAACTCACTTTATTACTTCATACTTTTGGACTTTCAACTTTGCAGCTCTTGGATTCTGAACAATGCCCCACTTTGTTTGTTTTTTTTTTCAGAAATGTGCATCAGCTGCTTCGTCAATTATTGCAGCTTTTGCATTTGCCAACAATCTCCTATAAAATGAAATAAGTGTGAGAATGACCTAACTGCATTGTTATATTTTTTAAATAATTTATTTATTGCAAAATGTTTTTCATTTATTACGAATGCAATGCTAATTTAGCTGCTTCATGGAGCTCCACTTAAGAGACCTTTAATGGGGTTTTTTTTCTTGCTGTCAAAGATCTTCTGTTACAACACCTTAGTTGTAGTGTTTGTTTAACTGAATCCCACAGCATGATAAGGACAGCGTTTATTGTGTTTGCATTCGGATTGATATTCATATTCCCTCTTTCTGGATTTGTTTTAAAAGACCAGCATGCACCGTTACATTATTTTATTTTATGTACTAGATTGTCTCTCTGTAAATAGATGTGCAAAATGTTGCAGGACCCATGTTAATCCATTTGTTGGTTTCTTGTGTTGCTATTTTTTGTACAAGCCCTAATCCTGCAGGTGCTTTAAGCATAAAGAACCTTAGAAGTGTGTTGCTGTGTCCCACTTATGCTTTGGTCAGCTCACGCTATTTCTGTTGCTGCCTGTGAGCTGGTTAAGATCAGCCTGCCCCATTTTGCACAGGCACAGCAGGTTAATCCATTCAAGCCTTGAGTTCTTCAAGATTTTTAGGTCTGAACTCATTTTGAATGGCTGTAGCTTTGTCAAGCCGAATGTGTTATGTTGTTAAGATTCCCCCAAATTAGATTTTTGCATTGGCCTTTTTTACATCGTTACTTTTGCATTTAAAAAATAACTTTATTAATCTAGGTTTAAGTCTCTACTGCACGCACTCTTCAAATGATCTATGAGCAATACTGTGATTATAAGTCTCCACAATACTTAGCATCCTTATTGCATTTTTCATCACTGAAGATGTCATTAAACCTCTAGAGTGCTGAAGATTGTTTAGTTTATGAGTTACACTTCTAGCTTCAGACGTGGCAGCGGGAAGAAAACAGATTCCCAGCACACCATGAAGTATTTGGTGTTAAAGTTTACACTTTTTCCTCATTAGAAAATACAAAACAGAGAAAGATTAAAGGCCTACAGTGCCTCGTTGAATTTAACGTAAACTTCTTTCAAAACCAACTCAAAGGGTAGATTTAGGGCTGTTATATAAGCAAGTAATCTGTAATCCTTTTAAAGAATTCCCTAAAGTAATTAAACATTTAAAAGGGCTTTAGATGTTATGGTGCTTATATTTGGTAAATCTACATCTAAGAAAGAAAAAAGACGTCTGAACTGTTGTTTTTTTTAGACTTCCTTTTTTTAGTGCTCTCTAATTCTGTAAAAAAAAAAGGAAGAATAAAAGAGGGGGAAAAAATATATAGGATACAAGCTAGAAATGTCTTTATAATCAGCCCAACAACAACAACATTAATAGAAGATAGAGGAGAGATCTCTAAAGTTTATTTCTTAGCCAGGTAAAAATAAGGCTTCTTCTGACTGCTTAGTGATTTGGAACTACTTCATATTAATTTTATGATTTTTACTTGAGATTAGGGCGTCAACTGATGATTATTTTGCAAAATCGGTGAACCTGTCAATAATTTATTCGATTAATCGATTAATTATTGGATAGCCAAAGGTTCCTTAAAGAGGATTTTTTTAACCAAATTAAACCTGATGAAACAACATTTCCACTTAGGGAAACGTTTGTAGTTGCAGTAGATAGAGCATAATGACAAGAGAAATTTTTTTTTATCTTAAATTCAAAATATTTACATATTTTCTTATAAGTTTTATATATTTACCCATTTAAAGTCAGCTAAAGGCATGTTTTACAGTCTCTATTCTCCAGTTAATGATTAATCATTATTAAATTAATTGATAATTATTTCAATAATCGATTAAACATGATTAATAAGATGAATATTTTTAGCCTTACTTGAGATGTTACTCTCATCTAAAGTTATCAAAAACTAGGTCCCAATGAGTGTTTTATTTAAATGTAATCTATTTGTCTCATTAACTTAACTCCAGACCTGTTATTGGGAAACTGTATGACTTTAAGGCTACGGTTTTTATTTATTTATTTATTTATTTATTTATTTTTCATTTCATGTGCACAGCTTCCAAAATTGTAGCATATGCTGTGTACACAATATTTTTTGTTCTGTGATTGTTTTTCTACCCTCTTTATAATGGCGTTTACGGATTTATAATATTAGTGGCTGGAACTTTCTTTTGGGAGCTGTCTGTGTCAGAAATAGTTCAATGCTGGGAGGCTGAACAGCTGAAGTGTGTTTTTTCAGATGTTTAACATTAAGGTTTTTTAAGCAGGCGGTACCTTGTTTGCATGTTGCTGCCTTTAAAGTAACTGAAACAGCATCAGAATTTAACAAACTAAATAATGAAAAAGTCACGTAAAAGCAGAAAGTGAATTTTCTTAGCATAGAATCTCAGTTACCTTCTTTTTCAATAAAAATGTTTTCAGTAGTAGAGAGACAGAAACATTGTCTTTATTTAAGACTGCAGGTGTATTTGTCAAGGTGGGTAGTTTTTCTTTAAAATAAAAGATTGAAATGCAGAAATCGCTTTTGCAACAATGCACTGCATCTGTCACTGCCAAGAAAAACATATAGTTTAATAACCAATAAATCTTTGCTGGATGAGAGCCGTAGGAACGTAAAGATTCCTTATAATGCTAAAATTTTGTGTCATTTTCTCCAATTTAAAGTTGTTAAATTGAACATTCAGATTTATAACATAGGGGAAGTCCTCAGATTACATTTTTTCATTTAAAATATTAATATATTTAGATTTCAAATATTCTTATGAAAGCTAGATGTATTCCCAGTAGTGTGTAAAATTGTAACTGAAGGCTTTTTTTCCTACACATTATTAAAAAAGTCATTGAAGTTTACATACTGAGCTTTCTGCTTTTAAAATCTGCAGTGACTGTTTTGGAAGTAGAGATCTGGTCACATAAACAGTAAAAGAAAAGGGTTTTACCCAAAATCAGACATGTGGAAATGTTCTGAGACTGGTTGAGTAAATTTGATCGTTACGCAAATATGTGAAATAGAAGCATGAAGGGATGCCCCTCATCCCAAGCAGCTTTAAGTGAGGAGACACTGACTTCTGTCTCAGACTGATACCACAGGCTGAATCAATGCGATACCTCTTCTCGCCTTCCTTTTAGTGGGAATTTTCTGACCTAGTTAGCTCCTCCACCACGCAACGCAGCAAGAAAGCAGCAGCAGCAGAGTTATTTTTACATGCTACCAAGAGACAATAGTTTGTCCTCTGATCGTCCTCTAAACATCCGTATGTTTCATTCCCCTCCTCCTTCATCTTAATGATTGCCATCCCTTCGTGTTTTGTCATCCTGCTCCTCATTTCTATATTTTTAGCTTCTTTGTCTTTGATTCTCTGTCCTCCTTTAGGAATTCAAAGATCAATCAGCTACCTAGTGTCACAGAATACAGACTGGATTGTTAAGTATTGAAATGTAAGTTTTAGGATAAATGTTAAAGAAACAAAAAGAAGTATAGGTAGTTATTTTTAGCAAGTCTAAGTCTAACCTTACATTTTTAGGCAAAAATTTATTCTGACATCAAATGCCTGACATCTAGCGCAGTATGTTACATGTAATTCCAGAATTTAACGTCTAACTCGTTTTTCAAAACATGAACACAGAAATCATCCCATTGCCTGTCATGTATATGTACATATACGTATATGTAGTATATGTTTTAATTAATGTAGAAATAAAGATAAAATAAAGATGGTAGTAATCGGTCCACCAATTATTGATTTTTTTAAAGTGGATAAAACAGATGCTTTTATTTTGAAGAGCAGGTTTTAATGATGTAGTCAACATCTGTTGTTTCCAGTGTTCAAGGCTCCCATTTAATCAGGTAAAATACTGTGTAAAAATATTTAGAAGCTTGTATTCTCATTGTTGTGGCCCAAGGTTTTTCAAAGATACCTCAGAAAACAAGTATTAAACATGGAAATACAATTTTTATATCTAAACTGAGCACATAATTCAGATACATTGTAATAAAAAAAATAAAGATAGAAGATTAAAAAGGTTAGAACAAATTCTAGGAGTGAAACAAAACTTTGCAAGTTGTTATGTGTTATATATGTGTTTTTATGAGTCAATACTACCCACTCGTCCACAAATGAAACCAGCATTAAGTAATAATATAAAGTACATTTATATCAGTGTCAATTTGTTACATTTTTTAAACTTGTGTCTGTCAAGGATCGGTATCAAATCTGAGCCGATACGCTCAGACCATTTATCGGATTAGATCAGTAAAAAAGTGGATCGGTGCATCTGTACATGGTAGCGTTGCATTTAAAGATAGTTGCAATTTTATTTTCCTTTCATTTCCCTGGGAGTGGTGACCTAGTGGTTAGGGCATTGTGCTTGGGTCCCAGAGGTTCTGAGTTCAAGCCCCACTCCCACAGACTGACACTCTGGGTCTCTGAGCAAAGACCCTTAACCCCAGACTTCTCCCTGGGCACCACACAATGGCAGCCCAATGGGATGGGTTAACTGCAGAGTTCATTATGCCCTTTGTACTCGTCACAATGTAATGACAATAAAAGTTGAATTCTATTCTATACTTCTGTACATAGGAAATCAAGAACATAAAATATGACAAAATCCGATGAAGATTATTTAAAGATTAATAAGACTTTTAATGAACAACTGACATTAATTAAAACCATATTAGTTTGGATGTAGCGTTGAAATTTAAAAGCTTGCTTTCTATTCTTTTCTCTTCCTGTTTTTTATTTAGTTATTTTTTATATTGCTTTAGGGCGTTTTTTTTCCCCTTAAAACAAACCCTCACACTGCGCATTGTCTTCCTCTTCGTCCTCTCTAGAGAGTATAGGGACAGTGTGTAGACAGGTCATCTATTCGCACCCTAATGATGATGGATGGCAGCACTACTAAAAAGCTGGAAACCAAAGTAGAGCAACTTGAGAAATAAAAAAGAATCAACAGAATTAAAGACGATTGTGTTTGTATTTCAGCTCCCTCCCAGATGGTGGTAGCTTTAGTTCTGTGGATCCTCAAGTGTTTATATTATCCCTGTCATCAGCTGAATGTCAAACACACACAGAAACACACATCTGCAAGGTACCATATGGTGTAGTACACACTTTGGAAGACACTTCTGCTCCAAGGGCACATTCAGCTGCATCCTGACTCTGCTGACCTGCAGGTCTGCAGGAGTTGGTGAGGCTGAGTGCAGTCTCTTGGGTCCCGTCACTCATATTTACTTACAGTTTTTTTTTTTTTTTGCTGCAGCCTTTGACTCATGGTAGCTTCATGCTGGTTTGTTTTTTATTTAAATTAGGGCTGGATCACATTAGGAAAACATCTATATGCTGTATTATTGATGAATATTGCCATTATAATAACGGTCATGACTCCTTTATCGCAACGTTCCTTCTATTCTCTGTGAGCTTTAGCATCACAACCACTACTTTAACAGGTGTGGAAATCAAAATCCATTCAGTGGATTAAAAATATGTGGCTATTAAAATTATTTCTGGAGTCATTTCGGATGTTCCTCCTCCTGCCGTGATATGATTTATGTTCAGCTTGTATTGCTGCAGCATGGCAGGGAGGTGGTCCTTGTGCGGTGTTGATTCTGCCTGCATTGGTGTCTTTGCCAATCTACCTCAATAGATCTCTGAGGTTAAAGTCATATAGGTTTTCTGCTCAATCAAGCACAGTACTATGGTATGGTACTATGGTCATTAAATCTGGGATTGAAATTTCTGGCAATGTGTTCTGGGGCAAAAATGAAATTGACATCTCTGTGAAGCTTGTTAGCACATGTAACACAGAGTGCTCTAAAATTTCCTGGTTGTTTGATATTTTTGACTTTGCACTTAATGAAGCAGGATGGACCAACCCCATCAGATGATAACAATGTCACTGATTGGAAACCCTAGCCTGCAATGCATCACTGTAGCTGCTTTACCCTGGGCAACTTTAAGACTATTTCTACATCTCTGGTTCAGGATTAACCTAAATCAAGGACTGTTATGTTGTGGATCAATCCAAAACTCTTAAATTTGCTTTAATTTACAGTCCTTTCAAGGCTACTGTTATTGCTGTTGCTTGTGTCTTTTTATACCACTTATTTTTTCCCCTTCCACTTAACTTTCCATTGATTTGCTTAGATACAGCACTCTGTGGATAGTTTGTCTCTTCCGCAATGACATTTTTGGCAGGCACTCTTTGCAGAGGCTGCCAGTGACTGGACAAATCCGATTTTTAGATAAACAGAATGCTGTGTTTTCTTCGTCTCTAAGCCATCATCATCAACATAATCAGTAATAAATCAATAAAATATCACACTTCATGTTATGAATCTGTATGATTTTTGGATTGAGGATTTAATTCCTTAAATAAACCCGTTAATAATACTCAGTGTACTGAGATGCAGCTTTATAGCTATGGTAAGTAATAGTATGATTAATATTTTGCCCTTAAATAGGAGACAGCTTGCCTTGTTTAAGCAGTTAATCTGGTCACACATGATGTGACACTGCTTCATTTTCACTAAGCTCTCCATACAACTCACCTCTCTGCTCTCTCACCTCTCTGACTGAGAGCTTCAATCTGAGAGCAGCTATAAGCCTGATGGATGAAAAGTGTTAAAACTCTTTTCTGGTGGGTTCATCATAGAGCAAACCCACTCATACACACATACAGTACACACACCCTAACGCAAGTCCCACCATTCCCAAAGTACAGAAAAGAAGGCAGTCTGTAACTATGACAACCCAGAAAGAGGGGTAAGGCTCAGAGTTAGTTGTTAAGATCTACTGTTAAAAGCAGATGTATGAAGCTCAGAGGAAGTGATTTTCTTTGTCTTTCTGCCGTTCATCTGTCCATTTACGTTGGTTGTGTGGGTGAGAAAAACGCAAAGAGCCAACATCCATCTTCCTAATATCCTCCCCTTTGCTAAGATTTCTTTATGTCCTCTTTGAGATCATTGTCAGACTTATTCAGCACAGTTACTCACAGTAGCGACTGAGCCTGGAAAAAGGACTCCATCATATCCATTGGTTGCAAACACTTTCGTGGCTAATTGAATGAAGAGAAACAGTACGCAGGGGAGATACAAAGCGGCTGCACAGTGGAGGTGACGTCCAATAGACCAGATAATAGCCTGGCGTAATCGCATAACTGGGTTTAATGTTCCTTTGCAGTCCTTAGAGAAAACGTAGTCCCAACTAGATCTTATCTCTCCTATTTATCCTCCAGTTTATCTTTATATCACAAGCAAAAAAAAAAAAAAAATACTTTTTTTACTGCACTCAATTGTATACCTACAGCAATGTGTTGTTTTTTTTATGCCTACATTGATTTATGAAGCTTAAGTGTTTTTTTGAGTCAATCGGCCTGAACTGAATAAGTCTTAAGGGCATTTCATGGAATCCATGATTGGATGGTGCGCGTTGAACTGCACAGCCCGCAATAACCCTTCAAAACTAGATGTTTTAAAAGATGAGTACTGATTATAATCAGTTTGAAACCAAATTTTTAACAAAACAGTCTTATGCATTTCCTAAAGAAGATCCAAGTAGAAAGGATTTTAGCCTTTGTGAAGTCTGCTGTTTGAAATCTCTTTTTGTCCGACTGTACAGTATGTGTATACTGTATGTTAACATGAGAGATCGGTATCGTTTGAACTGAACAATTCCAAATCCTTGTTTTTATTCTGGTTGCAATTACTTATCACTCGATTCTGATTTTTCTAAGAGGAAGGATTATAGAAGTTTACATGTTATAAATTAGCTGGCTAGTCAGAGCTCTGTCTGCATGAAATGGTCCTAATTTCTCAATGGAATTTCATTCCTTTAATGTCTAAATTTGTGTGAATTTTACTGTATATTATAAGATTGTCATTTTCAACCAGTGTATAAATATCAAACCTATGAAGTTTAATATATTATAATATATATTCCTACATTTTCACATGAGCTTTCTGTTTGAAACATAGTTAAAAAACATTTACATATATGTCCAGTGTGTATTGCTTCAGGTACTATGAAACAATTTTATTACGAATCAAGGCAGATATCTGTTAAGTTATAAAGTAAAATAATGAAAGTATAATAAAAGCTGTGCTCTCCTTGCCGAAGGTGCGCTATGAATTAAGAGAAGGGGCAAATTCCTTCAGGTAACTTAGCTTACATCACTGGTGCAGTGGGATATAGATGAGGTAGATTGTGTTTATGTCGGCCATGTGCCGCCATCTGCCTAATATAATCCAGGCAGGTTGCTAACTGGTTATTTCTATATTTAACTTTAAGCCACTCTTTTACATGCCACACCACAAACAAATGGCTGTGCATAAACTCCTGTGGATATTCGTTGATATTAGGCTGCTTCTATTTCTGGTGAGCAGACTGGGCGTCAAAACTAGGATTTAAAAATTAAAAATAAATTTGAAAGATTCCAGGAGAATTGAAAGGTTAGAACTGGTGTGAACTAAAAAAATATGTACTTTATTTTGAGCGAGTCTCGTGATCTACCACAATTTCACCATAGTGGGACAATAACGGATTTTCTATTCTATACCTTTGCATGAATAGAAAAACATTCATTTTGGAGAAATATACAGACATTGTTTAAGGTTTGGAAACCTTTTTATTTACTTTTTATATACTTTATATATTTTATAGGCTTTTTTATTATTCAATAGCTTTTCCTTGTCTTTATTAATTTCTACATGATAGATACTTAAAGAAGACCTCCAGACTGTGAAGCGAAAGAAAATTAAATTATGTACTAAACAGGGAATAGCTAAAAAGATACTATATATATTAGATCATGCAAACTAACCCACCTCAAGAAATATTTTTGCATTAAAGTTGTGTACACCACATTATAGTTTACCTTTGCATAGGTTAAAGTAAACTGAGAGAATCTGAAAAACATCAAGTTAATATTAAAACATAATTATTCTTTTTTCAGCATCTTTACTGTCGAAAATTGTACTTACCGGTATATTATCTGCCATATTGCTAAATGTTGCATGATTACAATAGAACTGAGTATCTGGTAAACCAACTTATATTTTGTAGGGATTTAAAACATTGTGAGAAGAGACGCCAGTTTTTCTGGAGTTTGATGTAGATGTTATGTTTTCAGCTCACAACTGGGGCTTGTCATCTGCGCAATTTGCTGAGGCTCTTGGGTCTTTAAAAGTGCTATTTAGAAAGCTGTTGTCACAGCCACAGCTCAATAATACACCAAACTGCTTTTTGGAGAAAAATAACCCAAACAAAATAAAGCCCAATTTAAAAATAATTGAGATGAGATGGCAATCTTTGTGAGGGAAAACTTTTCACAAATCGAAATGATACTGCACCTTAGAGCAGCTCAGCCCCTATGGCATTATTCTGTATGGGTTCTGTTTTGTAGAACAAAGAGGAGAGAAATCCTTTAATAGCTTATGCGAAAAACAATTACAACTTCCTCCTTTCTCAATAAAGAAATATGGAGCGTTTTCTTTTTAGTCTTTAAATCTGGTGATCTTCCAGAGTATTTTACTTTTAGAGAATTTGTTCCCTTATCAGAATCAGATGTCCGCATATAAACCCAACTAATAAGTCAGTTGTTGCAGAGGGACTGTTTGTATTAGGCCTAAGGTTTGATTTTTTTATATATTTTTTTTCAGCTTAAGTGGATTACATACGTTTTCCCATCTTTTAAATCAGTTTCAGTATATAGTCTTCTTTATAATGCCTCCAACAGCATACTGCATATTGGTAGGACTTGCCGCCTCAGCTTGGTCAGAGTTCTCTAAATCTCAGATTGTGAGGATATCTTTTATCCACAGCTCCATTCAGGTTTTCTTAGGAATTTAGTTCTGGACTCTGGGTAGGTTATTTTCTTCTGGTGAAACCAGCGTTTTCTTGATTGGGATGCATGCTTGCACTCACATTTATTCTTAAAAATAAAAACATTCTTAGTCTTCAGCTAAAGATTCTTGGTCCCAACTAAAGTATTTTGCATTTAGCATTGCTCAGCAGGATCAGTGTGGGCATACATTGTACAATATTTTCAGTCTTTGTACTCAACTACAGCTCAGACTGTTAGACTGATCTGCAGGGTTTAAAAATTCACAAGGTGTATGTTCTCACACTGATGCTCAGATTTGATCTAACTGCTCACACTGCACGTCCAAAAACCACACATCGCACTCTGCGCAGAGAGATGCAACTGGTCGGACATAGACAATAGAAGAAGAAGAATTCCCTCGTTTGCACATGTGCAGTGTGTGAGGCTATGGTAAATCACCTCGTAGATCTGCTTCAACAGTAGGGTTTGCACACGAACACCTCATGAGGACCGACTGAATTTTGATTTTGTCCTAGCCTTACGCTTCCTGATCAGGAGGTGGTTATGAAAGGCTAATCGCCCCTCATTACCCCGTTTACTACATGATGAATTCTCGCACGAATGGAGAATTGGCCCAAAACAGGCCAACATTTGCACCTTGCACCAAACTTGCACCAGAAATTTGTTTAGTTTTTTCATTCAGAACTTATCAGTTTAAGATATAGCAGAACAAATGGCTTTTAACAGGTTGCAAACTCGAATCCTACCATTTCTATGATCATGTATTCTAAAATGAAAGGCTTTTTCGTTGATCCCATGTGTTGCTGCTAGGAAAAACACAATGGCCATTAAATTGTTCTTTTACCATAACAGTTCCAGTACCTGTTTAAGGGAAGATAATTAAAAAGCTTCCTGATTTACAACAATGTAGAACAACAGGCTAAATGAAGAGACTTCCTGACACCTGCTGTATCTATCAGGCTCACATCTCTACTTCCTTTTCACGCTCCTTTCATGGAACTTTATCTGAGGCCTAACATCTCTGCCCATCCAGCTTTTAAGAGCATTTCTTTGTCCATCATGTGATACAAGTCTAATGTGTTATTTGTGCAGTTACAAAAGAAAATGCAAAACCTTCTCTTACTCTGCGCTTTTCTTTTTTCTACATGGTATGTTAGATTTCATCTGCATTATTGTGGGTAAAATGACACTCTAAAATAAAGATAAGGATACAAAATGTTGAGCTTTCTGCCTTGCGGGCATATACAGCTCTGACCTTTTGATTATGTGATTATCTTCACATTGAGACAAAACATGCACAAATATAAACCAATCTCTAAAGCATTCGATTTAGAAAATTGTTGTGGATTTATATTAGATGAAGAGCATTTCTGCCATGTGGGAGATTTCTACCAGAGATCATCAGGATTAGGATTACATGGAACAATTTGAGGTAAAAATAGGTGAGGAATGTTTTTTTTATTTCAGGCTTAAATTACTAAAGTATACAAAATATGTGGAATGGTTCAAAAAATGAAAGAACAGTAAGAAACATAAAATGAAGGATCTAATTCAGATTCTGTATGTCTGATTGATATTGGGTGATTGATCAACCAGTCAACCGGCTGCACTAGATGCTATTTAGGGGTGAAAGGTTACAGGGGCCAACACTTTTTAGGTGCTTTGTTAAAAATGAGAAAGACACTGTTACTTACCTTCATCACAAATGTAGCCACTCGGCATTGATCGGATAAAATCCACTGAATTTTGCTGTTGTAATGTGAAAAAAAATGTTTAAGAGTAATGGATGCACCTATATATATTCCCTTTCTTTCTGCATTTTTGTTCCTTATTATCATTAGTCATCTTAATGGTAATATGTAAGTAAGAACTTTTATTGCTAGTGTTATATTTACAGATTTGAGTTTCTTTACCACCTGCTGGAGCATAAAACAATGTCTGTGTTTATGCTTAATTTCTGCATTTGTTCTCAGTTTGACACCCAGATTCTTCTCATTATCTTTAATGGCTTCCAAAAGTGAGGCAACAGATTGGTAAATTACAAAGAAGACATAATTTTCTGCTTATTAGAGGCTATGCCTGTCATTTAAAATCATCTGGCAGTGCTGTAATTTGTGTTTTTTATTGAACCTGTCCTGATTTATTCTCTTGCCATTAAAGGAACTAAACATGTGTGGTTTTATACTTTTATTTTGAAAATAAAAGATAATAGAAGTACAAAATGAAGTGGGGTTATTTACATATTTTTTTTTGAGCACATTAGTTGTTTCCTATTTGATTTGTGAAACATATAATAGTTTTGAGATTGCACAGTGTAATTGTTAAAGCCTTGGATTTTTGTCTAAGACAAGATCCTGCTTAAAAGGCTGCATTGTGAAGGGAAACATAAGCCTGCATTGACTAACTCCCATTAGATTGTTGAAAACTATTCATGTAATTTGTGGAATTTTATTTTAGTTTGTTAAAGAAGAATGTGGGGGGATTTTTTTTCTTTACCTCTGTTCCTTGTTAAACTCTTGCCTCTTCCTTCTAAGCCACTTATAATGTATATTTTACAGGGCTCAACCTGTAAATTTTGAACCGGGTTTTTCTGTGATGTTTTCTATACTTAATATTCTCCTGTTTTCTTTTTTTGTTTGTTTTTTTTATGCATGCCTACATTTATAAAGACTAAACTAGATTTATAACCAGTTAAACCTGTATGACTGCCGCATCCACTCTATAACCAGTACTGTCTGACTAATGCCCTTTCATCCAAGGTGTGACGGTTTTTGCAAACATCTCAAAGTAAATACTATGCGTTTGTGTCGGTTTGATTTTGTTGGCTGTTACATTGTTCCTGAGATTTGAGGGAAGGTGTGCCAACCTCAGGTTCCTTGTATCTGGTTTGTCAGGTTCATCTCTGTCACATGAAGGCAGCCATAGGAGAGAATGTGCTTCTAAAAGGTTTGGATGTAATTATTACTCTGTATGGTTGTTATGGTTTGAGTTTTCCAGCTTGCCTGACTTAAGATGCCTGTCAGCTCTACTAATAAATACCAATCAAAGTGGATTGGCTTATGTTTTACAGTGGTTAAGCAATCCCCCCCTAGTTCCAATGATTTATAAAGGCAGAAAGCTAGTAAGGCAGTTTATGTAACCCTTTCCACTGTTTAGGTGTACTGGCCTTTAAAGAACAGCAAATTATAAAAAAATAATGAACTAGACTTGTGAAAAATTATTGTGCTAATGAATAGATCAGGATTTTTTTACAAAAGAGTAGATGATATAGTTTTCTAACAGATGATTTAACGGTGGCAACTTTAACAGTTGAATTCCTACAAGTACATTAACTTCCCTGAAGTAAAATAATCAAGGTCAACAGTTGTGTTTGTGTGGAATTTGGTTGTCGTGCAGCTGAGTTGATTAACTGATTAATTCATTTCTAAAAGAAAAAAAAAGTAAGCCTTTTTTTTGCCTCGTAAGGTATGTTCAGAGGGGCTCAGCACTAAATTATGCAAACTTTAGAAGGCGGATGATCAAATACGCAACTTTTCACAAGGTCAAGATGTCTTGGAGAAATAAATGCATTCATTGTTTTTTTGCTGTTTTTTCTTTTTTAGCAACCCTCACAGGACTATCCAAGTACTTTTAAAGAAATGTCAGGAAGCGTGCCAGAGTGGTTGGCATACAGTACTACCCTAACCCCTTTAGAACTGAGCACTGCTAATCAGCTTGCAGAAAGAAAACTTTTTTACAAGATGGTTATAAACTCTATGACATTTTTCAGTCACACATTTTGATGCATTGCTAGTGACTGATGGGTGAAAAGTACTTTTCCTACCCCACTTACTGCTTTTTTACCATTCAATTGGCTGAAACAGCTTTGGAAAGGTGTTTTTATAAGTGTGCCCTCAGTCATCAGCATTGAGGCCAAAGGAAAGGGCAAATTTATCTCTAAGAGAAAGAATCTTCTTAACAATTAAGTTTCAGGCTTATTGATTGCCAACAAATTATAAAACAAGTGACTTATTTAACCGGAATTCTGTTCTACCATAGCTTTAAGCTTTTCTGTTATGTTAAATCTTTTCTCTCTGATACTGTTTACCTCTACGCTCACCATGTTATTGTGATATCAATAGCTTTTTTCTGCTTTTTGTTAAAAACTCGGATTGCAAAGAAGAGAAAAGTAACATGATCCATCATGCTGTTGCCAAAGTATCTCTCAGATGTTTTAAGTGTTTGTCCGGTTAAGTGTTTGTGATATTTTTCTTTTTACTTTTGACACACAAAGACACTTTTACACCTGTAAATATTCTTACCTTGCATTTTGAGTGATTTTATTTTATAAAATCTGAGGTTTTAAGCTTAACTTAATGCTGATTTAAAATTGTGTTTTCAGGTTTACCCAAGTTAACTCCGGTGCTCTCTACACAGACACTCTTCTCTGACTGACCGACTGACACAAAGAAGGAAGTTTTACACAGTCATAGGAAGGTAAGCTGCATGCATGCAAGAAACCATTCTTATCTTTATATCTATACGTGTAAGCCGTATCTTAAATCTTGTCTTGCTTTTTACCACAAATCTTTGCAAGTATCTCACTGTTGTGAGTAATTATTTATGGCAATTAGCTGGAAAACAAAAGAAGCCCTATAAGCAGGTTGGTCCCCATCCAAGCCGAGACAGTGACGCAGTGGGTTTGCTTACGTTCATGAATGTGCGTACATTTATCTTGTGGGTTCAGTCAGCAGTCTGGGTTGGTGTTGTAAGAGCCAAGATTATCATGTTCATCAGTGGTTCAACATGTTTAACGTGTTTAACTGTCTTTTAAATGGCATAAGGAGAGAACAAGGAAGCTTTTATTTTAGTTACTATGCAGCTGATGATAAGTTTGATAAGTTGGCTGCTTTTCTTGTGAGTCTGTAATTCTTGTGTGTATTTTTGAAGTGTAATAAGCGTACTATTTTAAGGTTATACTTTAGAGTCCTTGCTTAGTTGTGTCTCTATTCCCTTAATCTTGAATCTGAAGTAGCAGCCATTCAAAATGGCCCTTCCCAGTCAAACAGCAGTCAAATGGCAGCCATCTTCCAGCCACAGTCAAAGTTTTTTATCTAAGGAAAACCAGTTGATTGCATTGACTGATTGACTCGAATGCAATCCCTCCTTCTCCTCGACGTGCTTCTTTTTGCTCTGACTCCACCCTTTCCCTGAACTGACCAGTAGATGATGCTTCTCTTTAGATCTTAATGTCCACAAATCATGACAGAAAGAATATTTTAGTAAAAAGATTGATGTTTATAAAAGGAATCTTAGGGGACCAGCCAAGGGCCCATCAAGGAAAGTGTTAACATTTTAAATGTCTATTACTTTAGTTCGTTTACAAAGATAAAATATAAAGTGCTGAAAAATATTGTTACATGCACTAAAAGTCTTGAACATAAAAAATATATGTATTTTATTGATTTAAGGTATTTAAAGGTATTAAAGCAAAGGTAACAAAGATTTTTGTTTGTCAAACTATGACTTTTTATATATTATAACTGATGTATTTGTCCATTTAAAATACAAAATGTTAAGGGGAGTTAAAGGCTTTATTCAGGCTTTACAAGCAGAATCGCTTCCTATGCGGTTTAGTTTTAATGCACATTAAAAACACCAGGGCTGTATGCTTACCAACTGTCATTCCTTCATTTTAAATGGTTGTTTTTCTCATGCTGCTAATGTTTGACAAACATTCATCTGTGTAATTCTGTTAAACAATCTAAAAAGGGTTGTTTTCTCTCTCTCTCTCTCTCTCTCTCTCTAAGGCTGCAGTGCAGCATGCTGTTTTCACACAGCAGTTAGGCAAAATATGACACTGACACCTTATCCTGTAGCGATCCCGGTCTATTACACACTTTGGCGTAGCACTGGTATGGCCTTTCAGAAGAACATAATCAACCGTGGTTTATATTTACAGCATTCAACATCAGATGCCACATGCTTCTTCCTGCCTACTTTAGCGCGGTCATACATTTTTCATCTCATAGACCAAAACAAAACCTTCCTCACTCGTTTGTGGCCTTGTTGTCATGATTATAGGTTCTCTACTAAATGCACTTTAATTTAAACTGTTTTTTGATCACAGTTGGCCATGCTGTGCGGTTGAAGAGTTCACTCTCTGCTTTGGTAAACTGCCTACTTATGTATGTAAAGTATTTTTTTATGCAGCTCACCCCAGTGGCCTTCTCCACTATCAGTGTTTGGGGTCTGCATTAGTGGGTAGCGGTTTGAGTGAATCACTGGAGAGCCTCACAATATGCTCCACTGCTCTTCACTCAGCCGTGGCTGCCTTTCCTTAGCGTGGGAGGAGATTTTTTGGATGTTTTGATCGTGTCAATTTGCTCTGTTACATTTTTAGGGGGTTTAATTTGCAGGTTAAGTGATATATCTTGGAATGATTTACCAGGGTTAACTACTACAGATCTGATATGGGAGATTCCAGCCCCCTGAAATCTCTGCTGCTTAATTAACCCACCGCCACCAAAGAGGACAATAATATCTGTATTGGTCTTACCCTCTGCTAATATTGTAATGCTAGAGGTTGGTAACTGTGAAGATTTTCCATCACTTTTATGTTTCTAAATATTTCTACAATTGTGAAATCCATTAGAAAAAAAGGAAATGCAACTCTTAATCCCATTTATGTGTTGTGCAATTTTGAAAGCCAAATTATTCAAGTACTGTACCTAACTTTTTTTTTTTTTCCTAGCAAATATTTTTTTCCTTTTAAATTACAGAAACCAACTCTTACACTATTTCATGCACATATACACCATCTGTTGATTTTCTGGATTACTCTTACTCCTCGTTTTCAATCCCTTCTTACCACACACTCCTATTATCTCTTGCCTTTATTACTGTCCTTATGTTTCAAGCTTTCTTTGTGTCTTGCATCTTTCTTGGCCCTATTTCACCTTGTCTGTTTATCCTCCTGTCTTCTTCTTTCTCCTTTTCTTCCCGTGTGTCATTTCTTCTCTCTTTCTTGCCCCTTCAGCCGCAGTGTCCTTGAGGAAGCAGTGACTTTGCTGGTGAGCCTAGCCATGCACATCCCATCTCTTCTTTTTTTAAATGCCTCAGTCAACATACTGAATATACACACGCTGATGCACACGTGTCTTTAAAGGCAAGGCAGTGCTGTCAAGCAGAACCAGCCTTTACAAGTATTTTCCTTTTGTTCTCAATGAATAATTTAGCCTGTGTCATTTTGCAGGCATTAATGCAAATATTGACAAAGCTGCACCAGAGAACACTGAGATCGGTGTCTGTAACGTTTAGCACGGTTTCTGCCCACACACAGTTTAGACAAGCAGACACCTGAGAGGAACGTAAAGTGACTTCTCATCTGTTCAGTTCTCCATCTTAGCAGATACTTGGCCATATGAATCTTCTACATCTACATCAGATAAATGTCAGCTTGTCTGTTCAAATATTTGAGTAATAAACATTTGATTAAATACATAATTTCAATTATATTTACTAAATTTTTTCTCACAGTTGCCTTAAGATTACATGATGGAAACCTGATCCTGTTGCGCCCAGCTCTTCATTAGCAGTGCCCTCCTCTAATCTGGGATCTAGAAAGACCGTTGTGACAGTTTTCCGTGGCTTTTGAAATATAGATGGAGTCTGATTGTCTGGTTGTAAGATGAGACGTGATAGTCTCTTGACGCTGTTTGTTCCCTTTTGGCCTCTGTTTTCCATTAGAGCGTGTATTTGGTCGCTGCTTTATCCTACCACCTTATGCCTTTTCCGCTGGGGATCGGGTATCTTCTCTGCAGTGCAATGTATGGCAGGTGCTCTTTTGTAATCGCATCCTAAATTCTGTTTCTATAGATGTACTCCTAGTCCTATTTTGGTCAGAATTTTTAAATTAGCTCTGCAAGCAATGTCAGATCTTTTTACACACATTAACTTATTTTAAGATTTTCTTACACTATCTTATTGTCTCCATCACATCCCTTTATCTATGTTTTTACCCTTTTTACTTTCTCTCTCTTGCTTCCTTATGTTTGTCCCACATTCAGCCGAAAAAAAGGCTCCTGTAACCATGGTGACCATTCCCAAAGGAAAAAGTTGAGGACGAGTCTTGTTCACACTCACTTTCCAGCCTTTCTGCCAGGCATTGTTGCAATCTGGTGCGTCATTTCATGCACAAACCAGAAAGCAGAAAATAAGTATTTGACTGGCATAATCTTTTTACATATGTATTAAATATCTCAGCACTGCTGCCTGGTAGCAATAAGGTCCCTGGTTCAAATACCAGATTAGGTTCTTTGTGCAGAACCTCTATGCTGTGTCCATATACCCTTATGTATGTTTTTTCTGGTTCTCCATATGACTGTTAAGGTAATTGGTTTCACCAAGTTGTCCTTGGGTATTGGTTTCTCAGTGCATACATGTTTTTCTTTTGCTCCGGAGTTTTCCTGTAACTGACTGGGTGTAATCCATCTCTCATCCTATGACTGCTAGAGATCAGCTAGTAAGCGTTACCTTGATTTCTGTACCCTTGACCAATAGATGCTCACAGAGATGAAATTAATGAAGAATAAAAGATTCCAAAGGATTAAGTAAAATGGCAGAATAATTTAGAAGATTATCGTAATTTGTTTGTTAATCTAGCACATCAATGGCTAAAATCACTATGAAAGGGAGATACTCTTTTATTTAACCAAGTGCAACGATAGACAGCTTTAAGTTTGGGTAACTGACCAAAGAGCTTGGAGCTTTTGTGCTAAATTAATGTACAAAACATTTCAACAAAATCCAAATTCTTGAGATATATAAATATTCTGTCATGCTGATCCATGTTGGTGGAATCATGGTGTTTAGTTTTGCTTCTCCCTGGAAGCTTTTTTTTCTTCTTTTCCTCCAGCTTTTCACCTTGAGCTGAAAGTCTAGATGGCTTACACTTGCCTACCACTAAGTGCTCCAATAATTTCTAGCAGGCAAAGGAAATCTTCAACTTCTTTAAACTTTGGTCATGTTTTCATTTTTTTGGTGTGATTTTGTTTTAGTCTTTTTCTTTTTTACCGGTACTAAATCCTTCAAGGGAGGAGGTCTAAATGTGTCTAAAAAAAGTTGACAGCATAGTTGTTTTGGGCAAATACTAAAAAAAACATGCATTTGCAGGTTAATCAAACATGGCAGCCTCTACCAACAGGTACTTGCCCCATCCGCGCATGTCTGGTATCATTATATGGGGTTAGGAGCCCCCTACATTTTAGTGTAGCGGCCTGCTACACTGAAAGTAGTCATCACTATACTGAAAAAAGGCTAATGCACTCATTTTTTATAAGCGTTTCAGACTTTGAATGGCCTCTGGGTTTCCTTTTCCAGGATTCTGCTCGGTGCATTTTATACCATTATTAATTACATTAAAAGTTGTCAGACTTACTCCAGTATCCTGAATCTTTAATCACTCTAGCAACCATGGAAACTGTGTTAATAAACACGTTTACCTCCTTATTTGCACATTAAGTTGAGAAACCTGTCTGTTTGAGGACCTCTAGTCAGCACTAAGTAAACGTCGACCACGCGCCCTTCGATGGTCCGAGAGTTTTGGGTGTTTTTCTACCCAATAAATGATTGTTGCTACATCAGTGTGTAAACCATGATCCTGCTCCCACTACTGATGGTTAAATCAATTCATTTTGTAAGGAAAAATATGAACGTTACCAAACACCCAACTGCCCACCACCATGCTCATAAAAGATGAAAGTGAAAGTGAAAACTATGGGGTCTAACCTTTCCAACAACCTATTGCACGTTTCTGTCCATCGCAGTGAGGTGTTGCAGTGTTTGAGGGTGACAGAGGCTATAAAACAGGAAGTCAAGGTTGCTTTACACACGGCTTGTCTTTTTAACACACTTATCTGGACTCAGTTTATGATGCAGAGGGAGGATTCACTGCAATGGAAATCATTTACTTTTACTTAAAACACATTTTTTTATTTTTTTTTTTATTTTGCCTGTTTAATTGCTGAAGAACGCTGCAAAATTCTTGATATGAAACTGTTGTGAACTGACCTTTAGATTTATTTAAGAGGCCCTTCAGGCTATAAATGAACAAGAAAATTAAAATTGTATGTGTATATGACTTTTATAATTTAGCATAAGTTATACATTTTTTATTGCTGTTCATTTAACTACAGCTCTGTCAAATTTGAGTTAATATTAATCCAAAACTGTTGCACAAACATAACCCTTATTGAGCTGATTCCTTATCTGGCTTCATCTCTTTTAAATTTTGCAGGTTCATTCTTCCTTAAACAACATCCTCACTTCAACTTTGACGAAATTAAAGTGCACATCATGCATAGTTTATCTACATACTGGTTTGTGGAAATCCTCCCGCATCTACACATAAGAATGTTTGTAAATTGTGTGGAATTAAATTAATTAAAAAAAAATTTTAATAAAAGTAGAGGTGTAAAGGGGAAGCGCTTCAATTACCTTTCTGGATGCAATGTTAATGTCATTCTGCTCCGGGTTTTCGTACTTTTGTCGAATGACGCCATGGGATTAATGGTTCAGTGACGGGACATGGTCTCTCTAGTCCATTTGTTCATCATACTAACAAAACTCTCTTTGCTCACTGTGTTCATGAAAATCATATCTGGCGTTCGCTATTTATTTCTACTGCTTTGTGATTTCTTTTGTCACTTGCAAGACTGATAATTAAGCTTTTTGCTTAGATCAAATGCTTTATATGGGACGTTGAGCTGATGCAAAGAGCTGCTCCTAGCAGGGAGCCTTTAGGGCCCGCAGCATCACAGCCACTCTCTGTGCCACACAACAGGTGTGCAATTGGTAGCTTATGAGGAAGAAATGGTGCTAGTTCATTTAAGTTGCTACTATTTATTTTGCCTCCATCATTGTTCTGACAGAAAGTGTGAATAATGTTGCAATTTTCTCTGGAAATGTAGGAATTATGTATACTTGGTTATTAAACGTAAACAAAGAGTGTTCATAGAGTGCAAGTAGCTCACAGTACTCACCCTTTACCCGAGAGGAGTAGGTTTGTACCTTTAGTTGTCCAAACATTTGAAACATTGGTTTTGCAAGCCCTAGCTTTTTTTTTTTTTTCCGTTTCCAAGGTGACAATGTTGATTGTGTGTTTTCTTGTGGTTGCTACAAGTTTTTCTTGAGTGTTGCAGAGTACCTGTTTGTAGATTCTCGTCTCCCTTGAAACCAAAACATCTTCAAATAAGAAAAAGGCCTTTTTTATTATTAGAGTCCTAATATACATATACATTTTTGGGGTCTTAAAGTTGTTCTCTTTTAGATTCTGCAAAGTTTTCTGCCCTAATCTAAGCTGTTCATTTCAACAATATTCACATATTGTTTTCCAGCTCTCTCATGCCTCTCTCATACCACGTCAAAATTACATTCCTTTCTTCTCTCTTCTCCCTCCTTTTCCTTCCTTTCTGCCGTCCTCTGCTGTCTTAAGAGAAACAGGAAGGAAGTGTGAAATGGTACCACTATAACCAAGCACACTGCTCAAAATGAATTGAACTAGCTGGAATCTCTGAACAGTTCATTTTACAACAATGCAGGTTAAAATTTTGGATGTTAAGCAGCTCACTCAGAACACAGTCTTTGTAAACATATTTATTTCCTCGTACTTTAAAGGACGAAAACACACCAAATGGTTCTGTAGCAGATTTTAGCCTAAGCCAAAAAGTCTGTTTGTTTTCTGCAGACACATATTGGGTAAAAACTGATGGTTGACTGGATTTATGCTCTCATTCTTTATGCCAAATGCCACAACTTCTCTAGTGCTCAATCCATTATGCTTCTCTGTAGACAGAGAAACATAACTTTCCAGCCGTGCAAAAAAAAAAAGAAGAAAAGCCATTTTTACAACAGATATCCTTTTTATGCTCTACCTACAGTAGAGTTGCTAGCAACACTGCTTTCTATAGACTAAGTATGAGCAATCCACTTAAAAGTTATATAAAAACCCCTGAGCTGGGAAAACTACACAGGTTGCCAGAAAATTCAGCAACAAATAATGCATGAAACCCTTACAATAAGAGAACCAGACTGAAATGGCCAGAAAGAATTTCCAAATCCATAGAGTATAACCGACCAGGGCCTTCAAAAGGTACCGCAGCATCTATCACAGGCTGCAGGAACGCCGCCTCCAACCAGTTGGCCACACTGCATTTGCATATGAAACATGAACCACCATGCATTTGTAATATCAGCATAAAGAGCTGGGTGTGTCGTAATGACTAAGTTTGCAAATATTAATATGCAGCACGGGTTTCAGTTCTTCATAGGTCAACTACTACTTTAAGTTGGTTATCCAGCACTGTTTTTGTTAGACCCAACAAATCCCACTGAAACTCTTGTCTTTGTCTCATCCCTTGTTGTTTACTTTTGCAGCAGTCTACTGTCAGTCATTATGACCCCTCTTAATCTGCTGTTTGATTCAATTGTACACTGTGTAAAAAACAATTTTTTATTTTTTTTTTAAATCAGCTTCTTATAAATTTCCAAAACAGAAACTTAAACATTTTTATTTTTCTGTCCTGTTGTTTTTTTTTTTTCGGAATGACTACAGATTTTGTAAGTTTTCATAATTTTATCTAAGTATTTTATAAGTGTGCATAAGTATAAAAAAGGATAAGCAGTATGAATAATAATAAATACATATTTTACTTATAGTATTACATATAAGATGCATGTCCAGCCTTCAGTCAATTTACTTGCTTGTCGTTTTTGGAAGGTCCATATTTAAAAGTTAAACACTGCAGAAATATTTGCCATAGTGTAGCTTTTTCTTATCTTTTTTTTTTTTTTTTTTTCCAAAATAGGTAAAAAATTTACAGTTTTAAAATGTAAGCCAAAAAAAATAATTGGAGCTTTTGTTTATGTTATCTGGCTGCATTTTGTTTGTTTTTTTCCGGCTTATTTATATT
>NW_015150680.1:491200-499404 GCF_000732505.1 Cyprinodon variegatus | reverse complement strand
CACTTGTTTTTGGCTGATGTTCGCCAACCATTCATGCAATTTTATTTATTCATTTTTTTAAATTAATAATTGATTCTTGGCATCAAGAATCGATGCAGTAGATCACGAAAATCAGAATCACGATGCATCATCATCACGATTATTTTGCACACCCCTAGCTACAACCATCAACATGGTCTGTAAAGTATGAATACATTTTCAGCATTTGATCCATTTTGCCTTTTTGTTTCATAACCAGCAACAATATGCCGCAACCACTGTGTTTGAATTCATTTTTTTTTCAGACTTCAGCCTTATTTTTTTTTTTTGTCCTTTTTATTGTGGCGGAAAACCTGACTCATGAAATAAAAAGAATAATAATCTTTAAATAACTCCAGTAAACTTTCCTACAGTAAAACAATACAAAGAGTCAACGCAGTATTTGCGGTCATGTTATGACTTCTATGCTAAAATAAATGTGTATATATGGAATGGAATTAAATAGTTTGGGGGGGGGTTTCATGGTAAAATCTTAGATCCATGTCTGTGTATTGTAAAAGAAAGAAAAAATCAAATGTAGCCAAGTTTGTGATATTAAAAAGAACATATTGAGTGTATAAATAGATCGGGTTAAAAGGAAAATGCAACTTTTACATCAACATGGGAAATCGTTGCCATCAAATCACTCTAAGTGGCCCTTTATAATCAATCCTGCAAGAATAAAAATGTTGTTCACATCAATTCTCCGGTGTCCAACAATTTTTAACACAACTGTTGAAATAAAAGTTAGCAGAGCTCCCTGGTTCAACAGTGCTTTGAGAGCCGTTGTTGAAAATTGCTATGCTGTATTTTATTACTCTAATTCCTGGCGGGAAATGAACACTGCAGTTGGCAATTTTCCTACCTGGTATTTATACTTAATATAAGGTTGGAGGGAGATGGTGATCATAAAAAAGGTTGCAAACTGTTGTAAATTCTATTTAATGAATGCATGCCTCTTATGTTCTGAGAGAAATTAAGTTACGAAATGACAGATAATGTCTATATTGTGAGCACAGGACATATTGATGATATCCCTTATGCCCTTTGTCTGAGTCTGCTGCATAGTCCTGCATTAATGAGACATAATGCAGATATCATGTCAGTCATGCACCGAGCATGAGCCTTATTGCTGTGGGACATTTGGTGTTTTTGTGTGTAAATTCAGTTTACAAAGGTCAAATCTGTGGAAAGGTTTAGATACATTTTTATGCTATTGTTTCTTACCATGCTCAGTGTATGTTTGTTTTTTATGAAAAGTTTAATGTTTGGTTCAATATCTTTCTAATTAAAAAAGATTAAATGTTTTTTTTTATTTAGAAAAGCAAACAGTCTTTGTTGTAGAAAGAAAATAAGGAATTATAGGAAGGGAGTCGTCCTTTAATCTTACGTTTAAATGGCATATTTGGGGTTATGGTTATCAGTAATGTTTAACGTTTGGATGCTGAACTTTTGGTTGTCTAAGCTAATGGCTGTGCTTTTATAGAATAGAATAAATCTAAAAGGTAAGAGAGTTACAACGGCAATTAGCTTTTACTTGTTAGATGGATTTGCGGGGGAAATTATTGGAGAGAATGTGCAGAATCTCTTGCAGTCATGTACAAAATTCAGCAGGTGGGTTTTAACCAGCCAAAAGCAACAAAAGATTCTCCCCTGGTTGTCTGCTTCTTAAAATGCCGGAGGTTTTCTGCACTACCACCCCCTGCAGTCTTGATCATGTGGTGTTTTGCCTGCCCGGCTCTTGCCATACAGCTTCCTGTAACCTGCCGTCTGTGTTTGGGACCACTTTTCCCTTCATGTTTCCCGACCTCTCTCCGCGCCGCTGTCTCTCGCCAGTTGAGGAATGGATTGAGCAAACAGACTTCTCAGTCAGCCAGCACCTGTTAAAGCAGGGCACGCTTCGTCACAACAGAGGCTGTGATAGTGATGTGCATCTGAGGCGTGATTCCACATCCGTTCTGCTGATATATCTCACTAACTGGAATGGAGTGATGTGTGTGTTCTGGCGTCTGTGTGGCGTTTATAATTACCACAGACTTTTGAAGATGTTTTCACAGATAACCTGGGAGGAAAGCACACATGTTAACAGTGAAACGGCTTAACACACTGCTTACTTACTGTGAGTTGAAAGGCACTGACCTGATAAAGATGTTTGAAAACAAATCAGCATAAAAATCAAGTCTTTTTTAACACATTCGTTTGGGGAGAAAGAGAAAAAAAATAACAAACTTTTAAATTCCGGAGTTTTTAAAGTCAAGTCTTGGTCAGTTTGTGTGTTTACCTCCCCTCCCACCTACCGGTAGTTAAACATCTCAGGCCCATTGCTCCCTGCTGTGGGACTTCACTACTATGGTCTCTGGGGTCAGGCCTTAGTACTGGGGACTGGGGTTAGCCTCCTTGGGGGTCAGGCTCAGGGTTTTCTCATCTGTGCTTCTCTGGTGGGTTCGGCCATCCCTATGTCTGCCTTCCTTGTATCCTAGTGATCTGGTGGGCCTTTGGTTACCTGTAACCACCCTGTAGGGTGAGTCTGGGGCCACCCACACCTGCTATTGAGCATATTTCTCTTCTGAGGAAGCTTTGTAAATCCTTTATACACAAGCATGCCCATGCATACATACCACAGGAATTTGATTCCAGGTGTTCATATACACACATTAATACTAAATACTGAGCTACAGCTTCAGATATATACCACCCTAAATAATAATATGAAATCACCATAGCTTTTGACTTCCACACACTTTCTCTAACTTAATCTGTTCCTTCCTCCCTTCTGTCTATTTCTTCCTCCCCTCCCTTAATTCTTTTCCCCTCTCACCTTCCTACTCCTCCATTTTTTTGTTGTATACAGTTTTATTCTCTAAATAATTTTCGATAAAGTTTCTTATGTAAATACCAAGCGGAGCCTCATGGACAACCATAATGGTCTGCTTGTGAAAGCAAATCTGTTGGTTTTTATCATCCAGCTCTGGGACATCGATTCCCAGAGCTATATTGACAAAACAGGACACACACACACAAAAAAGGAATTTATAAAGCCAGTTAGAGGTATTACATTTAATCCATCCATCTATTCTATGCAGCAGCTTGTCTGTGGTAGTTGCCAGAGGTAAAACAGGTAGGGATACAAAGTGGACATGCAGTCCCTCTAACATTAATGTAACCAGAGTTGTTAAATTAATGCTTTATTTTTTATGTAGGTTCATCGGACAGCTTTAAACATAGAGACGCACCATCAGAACATTTATGGTTGATTATGCTGCAGAATGCAGATACCTATAAAAAGTTCAATAATTTTAAAGTTGCTGCATTTAATGTTTCTACATCTTAACATCTACAAGAAATATGCTCAGATTTACTAATATGTATAAATAGATGTTTAAATCAGCTGATTTTGCAATTAGGGCTGGGTAAAAAAATCGATTTAATCGATTTTGAATTGATTCCTTTAAATTTTTGCAAAATCGATGTCTAGGGAATGAGATCGATTAGTTTTATAGTGATGCGTGTGACGTTCACATTCAAATGAGCAGGAAAGATGCACTCAAGGTTACCAGACAGCTGCATATATAGCCAATAGGTTGACTGAAGACATTAATGGGGGCTGACCAGCAAACACCCTGTAGTTGTTACAGATAATGCTGCAAATACGGTTTGTGCAGTGGAGATAATGCAGCTCATGCATGTCTGCTGTGTCCCCACTGTGTCACGTCTGCATGCACGAGTGAGGCTTCACTTTTTCACTTTTCACAAACAAGTTTGCACTTTTGAGACAGTTTTGTTCACATCTCAAGTTTAAACTGTCTGATTTTCAAGTTTGACTTTGTGTTTAATATGACAGGAAAAAATAAAATACATGAGTATTTTGAAACACAGTGGAACCACTTTCATTGTTGTAAAAACAGATCGAATTGAAATTAATCGATTTAGAACTGTATGAATTAAAAATCGAATCGCTTCAGGACTTTGGCGAAAATACCCAGCGCTATTTGTAATATACATTAACCTTAATTTGCATTTATATTATTATCAGTGAGCGAGTAAATATGTTGGGGTCAGAGGCTATGTCACAATGTGTGTCTGCAGAGTTCGAGCTGGTTTTCAAGGAATATGCAATATTCACAATATTCCTTGAATATTGTGAGGACCACCTACTGGTTTCCATGTGGAGAAGTGCTCTGCTTAGCTTGCGTTTTAGATTTAGGACTGGAACCCAACCTGAGAAGAGCAGGGTTATGTATGTGTTTGAACTGGTTAGGGTAAGGGTGTTGGCCAGGTCATAGAAATGAATGAATGGAAGTCAATAGAATGTCTCTGTAAGAATATACTGGTGAAGATTCTCAGTCATCCAGATCATAGGCATTCCAAAAAAGTTAAAAAAAACATTCCACTGGACTTTGTTTCCAACTTTGAAGATGTTTCGTTCCCCATCCAGGAAGCTTTCTTTATTCAAAATGTCTGCATTCGTATTGAGTTTGGGGTTTTATAGAGTGGACCAAACACAAAGACTTGTTTTTGCTTAGAAACATGCAAATTGAACCTGACGAGTAGGTCTGCCCCTTTAGAGTGGGGGTCGTTTGGTTCCATCGTTAGTCTGTTATCCCCGAAACCTTTCTATGATTCTGAAAGGGGGTGTCGTTAAAGGGGATTGTTCAACTTGGCTGGGAAAGGGAGGGGCTCTGTTCCTGTGTTCCCCCTTTACAGGGAAACAGAGCATTAGTATAAATATATACTAATGATTTTTTGGGGTTTGGCAAAAATTACTGTAATTTTGGGGTCCAAATTACTGTAATGCTTTATACTGAATGTAAGTAATGGTGCTTTTGAGCAGAGATCCCATTATATGTAAAGCACTTCCTTTGAATTAATGTACAAAAAATGCAATTCTAGGAACATGTTGTAACTGCATTACTATTTATGTCTTCTCTTGTCTGCAATATTAAGTGCACCTAAACATTCTCCTGAAAAAAATTATAAATGTCAGGTGTAAGAATTATGAAAAGAGGTAAATATGCAATTGTATTATTTTCAATAGGTCTTTATGTTTGCAAAAACACGAAGGAGTCAATCACTTGGTTTACTGTTAAAAAAACTCCTAATGGTTGTTATGGTAGCATATTTAGCATTAGCACTGACTGCAAGAGGGAACATGTTGTGAAAATGAATTCCTCTAACTTTAATTAGCACAGCTTCTGTCTTCTGACACTCCAGTTCCACTGTTCATCTTGTCTGACGGTTATCAGATAAGAAAGGTGTAAATTGCAGCCCACAGCTTCCTTAGCATTTCTCAAGCTCCCCAATCTGTCTCACATCTTTCACTTTGTTTCCTTCCCCTTTTCAAAATGTTCCCATTCCTGTGCCTGACTGACTAAGGAATTACACAGCAAAGGTGTGGGATATTCCTCATGCATAAAGTTCTTGTGGAAATCGATGCAATAACTGTGGGACGTGATAGAGTTAACAGGAGTTTTAGTGCCTCTTTGCATGCCCGGATAAGTGTGTTCACGCTAATGTCCACGCGCCTTCTCTGGTGTTAATGAGGCAGGTTTTCAGCCAGTCCCCCCCCCCCGACCCTCTTTACTCCTCTCCTTCTCAGGAGAATCTCTCACAATCACACTTTAATGACCAGCCAGCATGGTGTGAACAGGAGAGAAATAGAAAAGGGGGGGCACTATGGTAGGGTGTGGGGAAAAAATGTAATAATTGATCAGTTTCAGTCTATGGAAGACAAAACCACAGGAGGATTTATTAAAAAACTGGCTGTTATTTTTTTACAGGCAACATGAAACCTTGGATGAAACCTTAATTTCCCTGAGGGGTGCTGAGGATGATGTGCTGACTGTAGGCCACATGCTGTTATTCTTGAGAGGGCTTCATTTAGTTTTGATTTAATAAACATTTGGTTCACATTTTTAACATTTTTTTTAGCTATCAAAAATCGTAGGAATTTATCGGTGTTGCACACATGATTGTCATTTCAGAAAGAAAAAAAAAGGGAAGTATTGTGTGGGATTGAAGCTGTGAGATGAAATTGTTGTTTATCATGGAATTGTTCTAATAATGAAAATCAAATGGGGGCTGGCACACTGCTATTATGCCTCTTGGCTGAGCGCTTGTGTTTGTGTGCTTGCACTATAATCATGTGCATGCAGTCTTTAAGTGGCCAAGTCATGTTGGAGGAGAGCTTACCCGCCTCCAGCAATAAGCGCTGGCTCGGAGGTAACTGGCAGAACAGTGCTGGGACACGGACCCTGCCGCTGCCAGGTGTGTCGAGGAGGTAATTGTCATGGTGGCCGGCCTGAGGCCAACAGCTTAGAGGCGGAGGGCTGGGGAGAAAATGAGGAGCAGCTTCTGCTGGTGTCTGTTTGCCTGAGGGGTTAGCTCAATATCTGTGTTGTTGCTTATCCGATTCCACTCTGTCCCCCACTTTGTACTTGTCTTATTGTTAAACGCTCCTCTTGCATTTCCTATTCTTTCTGTCCTGCATGATCATTTACAGCCGTGCCTGCTCTGCTGTTTTTGTCTAAACTTTTCCCACACCTTACCGTTCCACTTTACCTTTCATCTGAGACTGTTTTCAAAGTTTTATCATCAGCAGCTTTCCTGTAGAAAATACAGTCTGTCTCTGGAATATTTATCTTTTCTGATATGCATTTTTTATCTTAAAGTCTTTTTGTATTTATACATTTTTTCTAACTATGATTTGAAAGCATCGCTATCCAAGATAAGAACATTTATTTTGGGGATTTTTATTGTTTAAAACTAAATAAATTGAGGCTTATTGGATGCCATCAATGTGAAGTATGAACCAAATATTTGGTCTTCAATCAGTGTTTTTTTTTTTTCTTTTTTTCAGTGTTTTCAGTGTTTTCAGTGTTTTTAAGATTTAACCAAAAACTAACTGTAAAATTTGAGCATTTTTCACAATCAGCATATTCTCACATAGGGAAAATCCAGTCATAGACTATTTCTCTGTTCAATTTTATTATTTATTAGCGACTTAAGGAGGAGGTCTTTAGCTCTGGCTTGTAAGCCGGTGAATGAAAACAAGCACATGTTTGTTTAACGTCCCCCTCCATCAGAACATTGCCAGCTCATGAAATATGAATACGGGCCTGTGTGCCTCTTTGCATGTATTTGCCCTATGTGTGTCTATGTCTTTCTGTTGGTGGACTGATCAGCTGTCTGTCGGATCCTTTACACCAGGACTGACTCATGCACCTTTGCAGAAACTAGTGTGTTGTTGTGAAAGTAGGAAGTTTGAAGAAAAGGTGCAAGTGAAACCGAGTTCTGAAATAAACAGTGACGTCAATGGAGCATGTTGGGAGTTATCAGCAGAGTCTTGTTTACATGTATCCATTTTGTTTGTACATGCAGAGCATCAGAAAAGTATTAATGTTAATCTTAACTTAATCTTAACTTAATCCATGGTGTATCACGTTAAAAATCACAAACTCAATGTGTTGGTCATCTGAGTTTTGATAAACTAGGCTAACCATAGCATACAACATGTATTTATAAAGCACTTTCAACACCCAACAGGACCAAAGTGATATACAAAATCATAAAACACAAATAATCAATCTAAAAAAAACAATAAATAAAGGTGTGTATGAAAGTTGTATTAAGATACTAATACTTCAACATAGTATAGATTATTTGTCTAAAACGTTTGAAAAATTAACATTACTGGTAAAATCATCATCTAAACTTTTTGGACTGCTTTTTAATGGCCAAAATACAGTGGCAGCACCACACTAATGCCTTTTCTCTTGATATTAAACTTGATGTTAAACTTGTCATAGTTAGCAGGATGGAGCGAAACACATAACGATCCAGGAAGAAACCTGTTAAAAACCTTGCAATACCAAAATATTGTAGTTTAGATCAAAGAGTATTAATGTTACTCTACGTACTTCAACAGCTGTAAAGGAATGCTCTGTGTTCACATTTTTAAAGTTTCTCTACCTAAAACTTTTCCTGATTACTTGGGGAAAAATTATTACTTTATTAGCTGTTTGTATTAAATGACTAGAAAACATGACAACAGTTTTAACAGAATGGTAATCTTACTCAGAACATAGAGAAATGGTTCAGGTTACAAATGGCAGCGCTTACCAACGGGCTCACTTCTTTAGAAAGTCTGACGAAAATTACAGCTAAAGGAGCATTTTATTATCACATCT
>NW_015150680.1:449965-490878 GCF_000732505.1 Cyprinodon variegatus | reverse complement strand
GTTAATAAGGAATTCTAAGGAAATCTGTGTTACGTACATAATGATTACCTTTTGTTTTGATACAAAAACTCCTAATTAGGTAAGGTTCTTGGGAAAACATTTGCCTTAACATTTAACAGGAAGATAATATAAAGGGTTAGCAGGCACATACATAAATCATAAAAAATAATACTAACAAAGGCATTACAGAGTTTTCTATGATACTGCCGCCTGTAGCCAGAACACAGAACTGCAGTGTTCTTCTGCTAGCTCACACTCATAGTTATCTTATTTTTTTTTTTTTTTTTTTACTGTTATCACCATATGTGGTGTCTGAGTTTAGCTGGATGCTAGTCGATTCTGAATATCCATAAAAATCAATCTTGAATATAACATCTTGATTGTTTGCAAGGTTGTACTCGTTTAACCACATCCACCGAACAGCGCAGGAACTTCCCACCCAAAGTAAATTTAGGAAAATAGGCTACAGACTTATAGATACAGTAGTTGTAAAGTGTTGAATAAAATGGCTATTTTAAAAATATTTTTTTGTGAAAACGTACAAAATGCAAAATCTAAGCACACCTAAAGGCACAAGTGCGTAGGAAGTCGTAGGACAGAACGTGTCCACAGATTAAAAAAAGGGAAAAAAAACGTTGCTCACACTGTATTGCTCTCCATCAAAGATTTATTAATGTAATCTCACTATGACCTTCATCAGACATGTCTGAAGGTCATATCAACTGTGCAGGATGTTTTTGGAAACCAGTAAAAACCTACAAAATATTTCTTTAATTTCTGCATCTGAATCTCGCTGCAAGTCTATGGAAAGGTTTAAAAAATGCTGCAGTTAAACGCTATTTATCGCTTCAAGCTCAGCTTTAGCTTTTTTGTAAATAATAATAAGCCAAGACAAAGACTTTAGATAGCAAAGCAAATGGTTCCAGCGTTCACTGACTAACATAGAGTGAATATCAGGGATGTCCACTTTTTTGATTTTCAGTATTTTTGTTAAACAGTCCTGAAAACCATGTACTTTCCATCCAAAGTACACAACTTTGCGTTGGTCTAGAACATGAAAAAGCAATAACATGCCATAGTCTGGCAAATGTAAACAACTTTCAAGTGACATGAAAAATGGTTTCATAGCTCTACAATGAAGTTTTTACTGAGTTGTTGAAGTGATGATTAAAGCTTTTTTCCTGTTCTCTTCCAATCTTTGCCCAGCAGAAACCCTCTTTCTAGAGTGGCCAGAGTGAGAGACGAGCACATGAGGAGCAGAAACGTCTCGCCATCAACATCCTGACGAGTAACCTTGCTTCTGCGCCCCACCACACGCCCTCAGACTCCAGAAGTGGGCGTCAGCAGGAAGGAAACGAGTGACCACTCCTCCTGCAGGCATGGTAAGGCACTGATTGTTTAGTAGGTGCCGGGTTTTGAGTGTGGGGGTGTGGATTATCCACTGTGGAGAAGCAAAGGCCATGAGTTCAATCTGATAAGTTGTTAAACACATCGCTGACAGATAGTGTGAGTCTTTTGGCTGAAAAGTATATGTGTGATAAAAGCTTGTTTAGGGCAGATAGGGAAGGAGAGCTCATACATCACTGAAAATGGAATAGATGTCAAAGCCAGTAGAATATAAAAAGGAATGAAGAAATACAGCAAAATGGATGAGGCGAAGTCGGAAAAGTAACAGAGCAGAAAATGTTTACAATATGACGATACGCTCAAATTGGGGAAGTCACATAATCTGGCTGTGTATAGAGAGACATATCTATATTATATGGAAAGTTGAGTGGAAGAACAAAGTGTGATTTTAAAAAAAGCATATAGGCAAAACCTAAATCTGCTTTCAGAGATTGGTTTGAGATCACATGACATGAGTTCCAACTATGACATTCTTTATCCTCTCAAAACCCACCATTTTAAAGCGTTTACAAATAATAACTCAGAATGCATGAAAATCACACTGGTAAAATGATTATCAATACAGACATGTTAGACATCGTTGGAAAGCTTAGATTCTCCACAATTCAACCACCTAGTTCATTGTATGGACATAGCGAGCACCAAAGCACAATTAACACAAATATAGCAGCGTGTCAAAATTTCACATGACAAAGCAGCCACAACAAGCAAGCATGTCTTTATAACTGTCCATCCATCCATCCATTTTCTAGCAAGCTTATCCTGAGTGGGGTCACGAGGGGTGCTGGTGCCTATCTCCAGTAGTCAATGGGCAAGAGGCGGGGTACACTCGCCTCTCGCACACAGGGCAACACAGAGACAAACAGGACAAGCAACAATTCATACACACATTCACACCTAAGGGGACTGAAGAGAAGCCAATTAACCTAACCTAATCAGGTTTTTGGACTGTGGGAGGAAGCCGGAGTACCCGGAGAGAACCCACACATGCTCAGGGAGAACATGCAAACTCCATGCAGAAAGACCCCGGGCCGGGAATCGAACCCAGAACTTTCTTGCTACAGTGCTACCCACTGTGCCACTGAGCAGCCTTTATACTGCTGAGTCTCGTTTGAACTGATGGGCTTGGGCAGCTTGGGTGTTTTACTCACCCAATTTCCATGTACCGGTATATATTTAGAAACTAGAAAGTGTTAGCTTTCAAATAATGTATCACACATGTAACTTGGGCTTACAGTTTCTAAGTTATTTGCTTTTCCATTTGGGTATGCAAAATAGGCAAGAATTTCCCAAAATGAGGTGGATATTAAGAGGTTGAGTGATGCAACTACAATTATTTGAGCTCATGTTGATAGAGATGAACAGGGTCTTTTTTATTTTACTGAATGTGAAATTCATTTTTTTCATATCTCATTAGCATCGGGTGCAAGTTTTGTAGAAGGTTCTCTATTTCCATAGCATTGAATCTGTTTCTGGTGACCTTGTGAGGTATCCTCTTCATATTAGTATTACGACTGTCCGGCTACAACTTTTTCACTTCCAACACAAATATTGCAGCTTTGAGGATTGACCAATAGGAATATTGCCCTGGTACGATAGAAGTGCAAATTATGTGTACTTTTATTTCTTATTATGTAGTGTAGAAAATTAGAAAAGGCTTTATAGAATTATATTACTGAGAGAAGATTAGTTAACAACAATAGGTATGAGAACAGTTAAACTATTTATTAACTCAACCTTCACAGATTGCTTGAAAATAAAACAGAATTTGAGTTTGTTTTGTTGTTTTTTTGTTTGTTTTTTGCTGCATGCCCATATATTCTTACTGGTTTTTGACATCATTACCGGATTGGGACATTACTTAGTATCAATGCAGGATTAATAACGCTTTATTACTGCTTGAGTTATATCCTTAGTAATATTTTCCTGATATTTGGTATAGAAATATTCTAGTTTGTAAAAGCTCTGTCATCTGCATATTTTGCAGGTTTATAAAGAGTGTAAACGTGAAACAGCTAGGTTGTTCATAATGTAAAAGGATGCATGAGAGGCCTGTAGAACACAGATGGTGTTCAAAGGATATCTCAGTATCAAAAACAGGTGAGGAGAGAGAAAATGTCAAGAAAAAAAAAACTAAGACCATAAAAACATAACATAATATAAAACACAGGGTGAAAACAATGTCAAAAAGAAAAGGAGATGTGCATAGTAGAAGGGAGGGGTGGAGAAGGGAGCAGAAAGGTTGAGGTAAAACGGGTGCAGGGCGAGGAATTGATTAATGGTCCTGGCTTGTGACAGTGGAAGCTCTTCTCCCATGGGGGGTTGGGTTGAACACAAGATGAATTATTAAAAACTAGAGCAGAAGAAGGGAGGAGAAAAATTGGTACAAAAAGTGAATATGGGGAAAAGTTGTTGGTTAGAGATGCAGACCAATGAAGAAAAAAGGCAGGTGGGGAGAAAGGTGCATTGCAGAAAAAAAAAAAAAAAAAAAAAGTGAAGATGTTATTGAAAGTACCGATGTTGGACATTGCACAAAGGGAAAACATAGCTGAGCTCATAAATAACCAAGGGTAATGAGACCGGTGCATTCCCAGTGCTGCAAACTCAGTACTGTGATTACTCCTGACTCCGGCTAATACTGCTGACCTTGGCAATGGTGTCATATTGCAAACAGAACAACCTATTTGCCTTGATGTTCTTATAGAAGCTCAGTAAATACACTTGGCTACATTGTATGTTTGTTCCTTACTTCGTTTTGTGCAGCTATAGTTTCATCTTCGTTCACGACTGCTTGCTTGTGCATACTAAACCATCATTAGTGCCGGCTTAGATTTTGGGGGAGGAGATCCTGGAGAAGTCCTAGAGAGATGGTATTTTGCAATAACAATAAAAAATAATAATAATAATAAAATTGAAAAAAACATTTAATGTGAGAATATTTAACTTCAAGGTGGTACATGCATGTCGAGAATGGATGGAGACCCAACAATTGTACTTTTTCGCTATTGCTGGTCATTCAGTTGGTAAGGTCATTTAGTCCTTACCAACTAATTGACCTTTTCCTGATCATTAAACATGTATAGAGATTTTCGTATGTTTTTCTTTATGCAAGAATAATTGTTAAGCAGGGGTGAGATTCTATAATCAAGCTCCAATTTTATACAGCTACAGTTTCTAAGTCAAATAAATTGTCCATCTTTACTTCACTAACATTATTTTGCATGCAGTTAGCATGCACGGCCTGCAGAGTATATTACCCCTTCAAATATTGTATCTAAACAGTCTCTGATTATGAGTTTTTACACAGTTATACTGCATTTAAGGTTAAAGTAGATGTTAATCAATAGATTTTGTGCAGCATTAAATAAAAATAAGTAGTCGGCACTGTATTAAGGTACCTGCTCATCAGCGTTGATAGTCTATGCCGATTTTGCATTCCTCAGTTATTTATTTTTATCTTTTCTTTTTACAAGTCTTTATATTTTCCTGTCAATATTTTAGTTCTGAGTCCAGTATGTTTGGCAAAAATGCACCTGCTTTTAGCAGCCAGGTCATAAAATGTTATGGAGCCCCTATAAACCATGTCTGTGCATTACTAGGAGCAAAGTATAGAAGCACACAGACACACATCCCAGGCTGTTAGTACAAACTGGGCATTGTGTTGATGTTTTAGAGGCTGGTTTGTGGGTTTGACTGATTATAGCAGAATTTTAGATGAATACCACTCTTGTCTAAACAATACAGTCTGCGAATACTGATGTTATGCAGCAGAAATGTTCCAGTATATGGTTTTGCTCATTCCCCCCATTTCTTTTAGGGTGGTTGAAAGGCTTGGTAATTCTGATATTTCAATGTATCCACGCATGTGGCTTGTTTGTATGTATTTTGTTCACTTCCAAATCTCCTTAGCTGCACATTTTATTGCCATTTTTAATAACTGTAAAGTGTTTTTGTTCTGTTGATATACCTGAAATTTCCCGATCTGGGACGAAAATGTATCATTCTATTTATTTTGGTCCATGTGTAACTCTGTGTGTTCCTGGTAATTTGAGAGACAGCTAGTGAGCACAATAAAGCAGGATGGAGGAGTATGGTGAAGCCGGCCTGCCAAGCAGAGTGCAGATAAATCACTGGATGAATTTTTAATGCAATCCCCCTGAGGCTGCTGGATATTGCAGTGAAGGCACCGAGTTGTATCTTTTTTTTCCCCTGCTGTCTTGCTTATACTGTCTTTCAAGGACTATTTCGAAGAGATGTTTTTGAAGTTTATTTTTCCTCCACATGGTTTCTTTTTGTGCTAAGGAGGTGTGACATTTTTCCAAAAAAGCCCTCCTGAAATGTTGCTGCGTGGTATTTATAGTAATGATAAATTTATAGTAATTCTTGCGGTATTAGTTTCACTGTGACAGTTTGTTCTGTCAACCTTTCAACAAACAATCCTTTGTTTTCACTTGAAGTTCCTAAAGTTCATAAAAGTGCTTTATCTGCCTCTGCAGTTTTGGCACATTTTCCCTATATCTTATTTTTCCTTTTACACTTTAATACACTGAAATATTTCATTATTTTCCCCTAATAAATTCACACTTTTTCAATTTCGCTGTGAAAGTGTTCATTGCACCTTGGCCAATCAGGACGATCACAGCTATCAGAACTGATATTGCTCTTGTAAGTTTTGTCCTTGCCACTGGGTCATGTAATTTAGAGCAGATGGCTGCAGAGACCGGAGGAGCTTTGGGTAGACAGGAAGCAGAGAAGAGGAAAGTCATGGATTCTGCTCCGTTTAGTAGAGGAGTAGCTGCTACTGACAGCATGTGTAACTGGCCACAGCACCTTCAACTTTTGCTGTAGGGCATTACGGACCTATGTAGGGCTGATGGTTAGAAGTGATGGAAGTAATTTGCAGGAATGCTCATGATTTTTTTTTTTCTTATCCTTGTTCCCCTTTAACAGTCCAGTATGGTTTGTGATGAATGATTTAAATTTCTCCCATATTTTGCCCTTGATGTCCTCTGTTTTTTTGTTTTTTCCTTGCTTTACAGTGTTTGAGCATTACTGTGCACTGTAAGTTGTAAATGCTGTGTAATTTGGTTATGTAACACGGTCCTGCCAGCTGGTAGGTTCCAGTGAGGCATGAAATGGAGCGTAATTGGCAAGTGTGTGGTCTAAATGCACCAGTGACATGAAGGTGCACAGCATGTAATGAATATATTACCCCATTTATATATACTGTATATATATATATATATATATATATATATATATATCTTTTTTAGAGGTGCAAATATTATGAATTATGTGCTAATATGCAGTTTTCAAATGATTTCAGCTTTAAAAGAACATTTCTGGGAACATTAAGAAGGCCACCAGTATTAAAAAAAAAAGCAAAAACATCATTGCTTTGGCCAAACCGATTCAAGAACAAATGAGAAAAACTAATTGACATTTATCAGTATGGAAAACAGTATGAGAGTGGTGAAACTTCCCAGGATTGGCCAGCCTGCTTAAATTAAAGCATATTTACGACTCTTTCAGGTGTTCAGAAAATAACCCGGATCAACATCTAAAGCACTGGAGGTCTAACTTCCCCCCCAGTGAATATGTGTCTCCATGATTCAGCAAGAAAAAGCAGGACTCAAAAACTCACCAACAGGTCCCCCATCAAATGGTTAAAAAAAAAAAAAAAAAAGCAACATCAATATGATAATATGAAAGTTGTTGAAGCGTCCTTGTCAAAGTCTGGACAGAAATGTATCTAAAATGCTGGGATACAACCTTAAATGGGCTGTTCTTGCCTGAAGACTCCCTCCTGTATTAATTCTAGGTGTGATCCAGTATCTGTTGATTAAACTTGAGTGTGATTATTTATGAGCAACTGTATCTCATTTCAGTGTTAATAACGCAAAAGTAGTCTTTGGAATGCAATAATTGTTTTCTATGATATACTTTTGATATATTCACCATTTCACACCATTATTATAGTTGCCTGTTCGATTCAATCTTACTATGTATTAGTGTTGCACCGATACCGATACCAGTATCGGACGGGGCCCCGATACTGCCCTAAAATGGTGGTATCGGTATCGGCAAGTACCAACAAATAGGGCACAGATACCATTTTGAGAGCCATAAGTTTATTCAACTATTGTCACCCACTCCTGGTAGGCAATAAAAAGTTCTTCTGGATTCACTTTGTATTAGATTTTTTCCTGCTTCGCAAAGGTAGGCAGCAGCTTGACAAAGCCATGATGGCAATTATTTTACATTATTATGGTATCGGTGTCGGCCGATACTGCACAGCCAGGTATCGGGTATCGGTATCGGGGCCAAAAAATGGCATCGCCGCAACACTACAATGTATATCCTCATAACTAAACTAGATGATGGTTAAATTACTCCTGAAAATCAATCACAGAAAATGTTACCGTAACTAGATTATTAAACCAACTAAAAGTGGTAGTAAAAATGTGTTTTTACTGGGACAGAAAGTTTTAAGATGTAAAAATAAATCTAAGGCACTAGTGATGGATCTAATGCTTCTATTTTCAGAAGCATTAGATGCCTCATACCCTTAGCACAGTTATTTTTTACTTTTTTTTTCCTCCTGCGATCTTGACCTAAAGCTGCTCACAACAAATAGCAACGATTCGCTATACTTCTGCTGGACCTTTTCCTGTTTAAATTAAGTTGGATGCATGGTCCTCAACAGTAGGAGGAAAACATGCAATGTCACTGACTCAATTGATTAAAAAATTATTTTGGTATAAAAGTCTTTATTTTAGTAAATTATATCAAGTTTAGGATTCAATTGACATGGTATAATGCATTTTGAATTGGAGGGAATATTAGTATTTGGACTGAACTGGATTTCTGTTTGTCTGGTTTAACTTGTAAAGTATCTTATGGTGACATTGGTTATTCATTGACATGGAACAAATAAACTGAACTGAATATTGATTTGGATGACAAAGTTGTTCTTAAAATCAATTTGGCTAAGAAGATGACTTAAGCGGTCTATTGATTTTAGTTTAGCATCATTCTTCCAGTTACCTGACTTAATTAGTTGTTTACTTTGACATACTTCATCTATCTGCAGATCGTCTGTAATTCTGTTTTAAAGTCAATGCAGTTGTTGTAATTCCTGATTTTTTGGCAAAGCTTTCTATTGCAGTGTGGCTGCATCCAACGTTTTACAGTCAAAGACTGCTCAGTTAAGTCTAACTGCAAAATACCTGAAGTTAATTATTGTTGCTGCTGTTCTGTTCAGGTTAATTTGCTCAAATTGAAAACAATCTAATTTTGACACCAGTTGTTACAGGCTAACTGGATCAAAATCTCTCTGATGTATTATTCATGCTTGATTTATTTCCTAATTCACACATTTTTAAGACAAAGCAACAAGGGAATATGCTGTAAAAGAAAAATCTTACAGCCATACATCTTTAATAGACATACTGTTGTCTAACTCGAACAACATGGCCATGAATCTATAGGATAACCTGTGTATCTGTGATGCTCTGCTACTCTCAGCAGCGTTATCTCTGCACACCCTGGCTCCCGGGGTCGATTCTTGTCAGTGAGTCCCACTTAGCTGCACTGATTTACATGGTCATCACAGCAGCTGGCCAACAATGGCCCACCCCGCAGCTGAGGAGTGTGGCTTTACATACATAGATCTGCCGGCACCCTCCCTCCTCTCAGCTTGGTTTATGGTTGCAGAAGCACCCATTAGCCACAGCTCATAAAATCTGCAATGACTGCTCTGTTAAACAGCTTTGAGAAGGCACACAAGTATAAGACAAACCCAGCATTGCGAAAAAACGTTGGATGCACTTTGTTTGAATGTGTATCAATAAAAAAAAAAGATCGTTCGTCATATTTTTTTTCATTTGTTTGTTTCTTTTTTTTTTTTTATTTGTGTTTTTTTTTTTTTTTTTGACATAACAAAAACAATAATTATAATAAATCAGAAAAAAGGAATGTCAGGCTAACTAGCTTGTTAAACAGGATGCAGCTGATCTTAAGGTCCAATAAAATCCAGTTTCATATATTTTAATAGCACCATATGCCTATAGGGCCATTTAAGTCACCCCATGCTTCTGCTGTCATTGGCTGCAGAGTTTTGGAGAGTTAGAGTTGACCCTTGGTGGAAACTCTCCCAAATGTTTCAAATACCACTCTACATCCTGAACCAAACAGGCTAGGAGTCTGCAATTATAGTGCTGCGTTTGTTCTCCTTGCTGTTAATAGCTTTATCTCAGTCACTTCAGTGAAAGAGTGTGTCACCGTTTCAATTAGGATCGGTGTGGAGTGTGTGTGGTTTGCCTGTGTGTGTACGTCCTTGCATTGTTGGTACCTAGATGCGCCATTTAAAAGCTTAGATCTCAGTGAAGTTTTGGCTTTAAGATTTAAAAAGGAAAGCTTTTAGTTCGTCTCCAGGAATGTATGTGTGGCCCTTGGAGTCTGAGTGCTGTTATCAATCTACCTAAAATCCGCCACTATGAAAAGGTCATCTCTCCTCTTTGTGTGTGTTGGTTATGTGCAATGATGTGTCGGTCTCCTTTAGTTCATGTGTGTATGGAAAAGAATAAAGGGAAATGTGGAGCTCTGAGATAAGCAGGTCTACTCTGCAGCCTGGCAGGTGCTCCATCCTCACGTCAAACTGGGCACCTCACACTTAGCAGGAATATTTAACATTGTCTGTCATTTAAAAAGACTCTTTATCAATCTGAAAAGTATGGTTTTATTTTTATTTATGTATAACAGTGGAACAATAATGAAAATATACAGGGCAAGAAATTAGCTAAGAGATGAAAAGAAAAATGACACAAGTGAGGATCAAAACACTTTAAGGTGAATTTTTAGTGCGACTCTTTTCTACTACAGCTATTATTTTTGTATTATGTTAGTTTTACTTTTTTAAATTCTCATCACGGCTCTTCTATTTTGTAGTAACTTGTACTTTAAGTGTATTCTTTCAATTTTGACGAATACATATATAAACCTGTTTTTTAAGGTTAAATAAAGCACAGTTATAACCTGGCATATTTTCTTATATCCCTTTTCCAATGCACTGGATTTGGATGCCTTTATAGAATAACTTTATTTCCAATACTTGAATAGTTATCACCTAGTATTATTTTCCCTTTTCATCTTTCTGATTGTTTACATTGCATTCGTTTCATAATAAAAATGCATCGAATGTGACTATGTTGTAGTTGTGCACTGAATTTAATGACACACTTGTAGGTGTTTATTCATATCTTTAAAGTGTCAAATCAGAAAGTCCAAAATTAATCAAATTTCATTCAGATTTTATTTAAAGGAATCTTTTCCTTAAAAAAAAAAAAAAAGTCTCCTCTGACTGGGTGTTAAAGCTTAGAGTGAATGTAAGGAGGCCAAAGATTGAAAACTCATTACAGAATGTTTAATATACCAATATATACCAATGAAGAAGTTTTATTTATTGAAAAAGGCTTAGATAATTTTTAGCATGCCATCAGTGAATAATTTTATTATATTTTATAAGATTCGAGACTTATTTATTATCAGAAAAAAAATAACTTTTTGGTTGAACATATGTTTTTCTATTTTAAAATATCTCGTTAAAATATCTCATTGATACTGGTGTTCACTAGAGAGAACTATGGTGATAGATTTACATTTATATCTACCAGGGTTTATCGTTATCCTTATTATATGGAACCACTGGAGGTGAGAAATAAGACACCCAACACTAACGATTTATTTTCTTCTCAATTAACCATCTGGGATGTTATACAACAAGTGATGAATTTAGGTTTACATTCCCTGTAGTGTTTTTTTTATGTAAATCCACATGTAGATACAGCACTTTGGCTGCTATTTACTGCAGAATGCAAAAAAACCCAAAGCCACTGTTGCACCTGCTGCTCCACTTTATTTATCTCTTTACTTTTCCTTTCATCTTTGGCCCTCCACTTTCACAACCCTTTTTGTTCATATCCGTTTTTAAAGACTGTTCCTGTTGTTATCTATTCTCTTCCTCCTTTACTTCCATGGCAAGCTCCCTCCATTTTCTGTCATTAACTCTCCCCTGAGACATCCTCATTTGATACTTCGCACCTGGTGTCCTCCTTTTGTGCGTTCCTTTCATATACCTCCTGAGGAGTACGAAGGAGCAAATCAGAAAGACTGAAGAGCTGACATGAATTCCTAAGGCCAAAGTGTCTGATTGAATCAGGATGGGCAGATAGTCTGTGAGTATGGGGGTAGGATGGATTCCTGATGGCTTTGTGTGCACATGTGTCTGGATCAGTGAGGTTTTTTATTCGTAAAAAAGAAATGTTGTATGTTGCATCAGCAGAAAGAAAGCAGATAAAACTCCTCAAGGAGTTTTTATTCTCTAACATCTGCTTCCACATTGTTTATTTTTTACTTTTTAATCAAATAAATAATTCCTCCAACAAAATGTAGACAACATAAATGTTTCCATTTGATTTATTAAAATTGAACCTTGTTTGTTTTTTTTTGTTGAAATTATATTTGAATGAACCAAGAAGTTATTTTTCCTCGTTTTCAGAGGTCCTTCCGTTCCTTCAGCAACGATGACCGCCACGTCATGGCGAAACACTCCACCATCTATCCCTCCTCGCAAGAGCTGGAAGCTGTTCAGACGCTGGTGTCCACCGTCGAGTGCGCGCTCAAACAAGTCGCCGATTGGCTGGATCAGAGCAGCAGCGATGCCCCCAACAACAGCTTCGACAGCCAACCAGCAGAAAGCACTGAGGAGGATCCAGCAGAGGAGCCCAGGGAAGAAGCAGAGGAATCCACAGAGGGAAGCAGGTAAACAGAAAATGAACTGGGATTTATCATAAGTTTCTAACCACAAATTACATGTTTGATCTTGTTAATGCTAGTAAAGCTAAGAAAGATGCTGACCATAAAAAAATAACATAGAGGATCAGTCCGCACCAAGAAATGTGCTGCCAACTTAAAATATGTTTCTGTATCTATCCCCATGGTACATCAAGCTGGCGTTAAAAGATGGTAGAGGCAGCATCATGTTGTGAGGATAAATTATTAAACATGAGACAGACATGGAAGAATACCCTCTGCTTTTTTATGCTTTCTTTGCAGTAGTCATCTGTTTTCTGTTGTAAATATAGAAACATCCTTAAAAGCTTCCTGGTAAACAGCTTTTTCGTTCTCCACAGCATCTGAGGTGATGTTAAGGCAGGGGTGGGCAATTGCAGTTCCTGTGAGCTGGTATCCTCCAGCATTTAGAGCAAACACATCTGAATCAAATGGTAGAGTTACCTCCTTAGTATTCAGTCAGTTCATCCAGAGTCCTCTTGATCATGTAATTATTCGATGAATGTGTGTTGAACCAAAGGCACATCTAAAGATTGCAGGATAAAAGCCCCTCAGGAACTGGAATTGCCCACCCCTGAGTTAAGGGCAGCATATTGAGGCACTTGCCCAGGGCACCATTATTTTTCGAAGCACCACTGCCGCAAAGATGCAGCCAAAGCTAAAGCAGAATGGTTCAATAGCACATGCATGGAATAGAACAGACAATTCTTGTTCCAATTAGATCTGCGCCAGAACAGGAAAACTAATATTCTCAGTTTGAGCTTCTCTGCAAAGATCAATATAGAAAAATGTCCCTCCCCAGATCACCCCATTTTGGGATGCCAGTATAACAAAACCCCTGACATTCTTTCATGTACTTTGATTTTGGTGCACCGGCTGTAATATTATCAGTGACCCACATATGGCCCAGCCAGTCACAAACCTTTCTGAAGAGCTCCTGGGCTTAAAGTGTTTCTACAGAGGGGAAATAACTCCACAGCTTGGCACTATCTGATCAGAAAGTCTTCATGGTTGAAAAGCTTCATGTATCTCTTTATAGACGGTTCACTACTTCTCATTAAAGAGCTGGATTGCTCTGTCTGATCTTATTTTGTCATATTAACTGCAACGTGTATTTCAATTATTTAATCATGCTGCCTGTAAGCCGATTATTTTGTTAAGTAAACAAGGTTTGAAAGACGTTTTGAAAGGAGTCGTTTGATGAATGTTTTTATCAGATTTATAAACCAAAAGTATAATTGGAACATTTTCTGTAGAATGTAGATTATAAAATGCTTGTTTTTAGCACCTAAAGCTAAGCAGTGATCTCATTAGATAAAGGTGGCTTAACATGTTTTTAACCATAGATAATGTTTTGTTCCAACTTGCATAAGATGACCTTTTTAATGTTTATTTGTGAAGCAGAGAGTCTGGCGGTTGTGGCATGCTCTGCGGAGTGATGAGGGTCGGTCTGGTGGCTAAAGGACTCCTGATCAAAGGCGACATGGACCTGGAGCTGGTGCTGATGTGCAGAGACAAACCCACACAGACACTGCTGGACACTGTCTGTCACAATTTACCCACACAGATCCAGGTTAGAGACCCACACACACTATTGCTAACTTTATTTGGCATTTCTGACTTGTTCTTTCACACACACAAACACACACACCCCGTGTATTTAAATATTTTACATTTTTGTATTGAGAAGATGATTATTATTATTTTTTATAAAAATATAACAAGAGGGAATATGCAAGTTAAAAAGGCTTCCACAATTTTTTTGTGCTTTGGTTTCTGTTTACCATCATTTACTCTGCTGCCATCAGGAAGGTCCTGTGGGTGACAGCGTGTGCTTAAGTAGGCACGATGCTGCAGTGCCGTCGACTGTGAAGTTGAGAAGTGTCATGTCCATGTGTCACATTTCCTCATTAACAAGTCATGGCTCTGAAGTGAGGCTCCTAACAATTATCCAGAGATTAACTCACACAGGGAAAACAACAAACAAGCACAACCAACCAACCTGTTATCTCTTTCAAATGTTTTCTCTATTTTCCATATCTTTAAGAGTTTTTTGTCCTAAATAGTTCAATGGGAAAGTCAGGGTCATCACCTATTTTTCTGTTTTCTTCTTAGGTAAAAAAGTGGTCGTCCTAATTAACAGTATTAAAAGACACCTTCTCACTTCAGAAAAACTCTCCAGCATCTATTCAGCTTTGTCTTTGTATGCCAGGTTAAAAAATGTTATCTTAAGAAACTTATGAGACTGGAGGATGTGCTTTTAATCTTACACAGAACCTCCAACATAGAGCAAGTTAAAAGGATAGTCTAGACTCTAGAAACTTTAAAGTATATCAGCAGTGTACTCTCAGTTTAAATTTGTTGCTTTTAAATGTCAGGAAAGGAATATTTTCAATTATTACAAATTTTCCAAAATGTTGCATGATTCTTTAATATAAAAACGAAAAACAAACTAAAGTGGTAAGGCAGGTTGGACCTGTCATGTGCATGACAGTTAAACTCTCAAAACTGCACCAACTTCTGCTTTTTTTCCTTTATTACATCACCAAATGTACACTTAGAAACTTTAATTACATCTAATACAGATTATTCTAAGGCATCTTATAACAAACATGTTGCTAGAATTGACTGCAAGTTCTCACTACTCACATTAGCCGTATTCAATGAATCAGAATGGTGCTATTAAAATGAAAACAATTAGAGAGTGATCAAATCACAGACATGTTTTTTAAGCCTTTCTATTTGTTTACTATGGTAATTTTCTGCTTGCAGTTCCTGAAACTCTTTAATTTAAGATTAAGATATGTTAGATTAGACCTAATGGGATTTACAACAATGTGGGCTCAATGAAAAGTATGTTTAATACCTACTTTACAAATTTTCTAATTTCAAATGTGCGCAGTCAGACAAATATACCTCATCAGAATGGATATTTTAACTTGTTTATTGATCTAATCGGTTTATTCTTGTATTTGTTAAACATCCCTCATTGCTTAATTTCTACCTGTGATTTGTAGGAAATGTTATTTTTGTTTCAGATTGTATCTGCCAAGAAAAAAGTTGTTGCAATGGGTTGAGGTCCCCATTGAGCTCCTGTTTTTATTCTTTTACTCTTCTATCAAAATAAAAACAAACACCAAATGCATGAATACAGCTGAACTCACTACATGTTGCAAAGAGCTTAGAGTAAATCTTAGTTGCAGAGCAAAGATGCTGTAAACAAATAAACTGATATCACTAAGCTACTGCACACAAGGAATGTGTCTGTGGACGAAATTTACATAAAGTCAGACTATAAAGGGTTCAGAAAAGGCTAAAAGTTCAGATTCATTAAGAAGATCAAGACTTTAAAGGTATATTGGAGGACGTTCTTTTTCCGGGTGGATCATCAAAATAAGTGACCCTCCTAATTGTCAATCCTTCTGGTGATATGTTTACGTAAGGCCGTCCTACATGCTCGTCCCCATTTTCACTTACCTATGGTGAGTTTGACATGGTGGAAGAATTGCAAATCTTCTTTTGGAAAGAAAGCTTGTATGAGCGATGCAAACAGCAACTTGTAAACAGAGTGTGCACAAGGATTGCACACTTGTGCATTCCTTGTGCACACTCTTGCCTGAGTTGAATAGGCGTTCCCTCTCTTTTTTTTAAGTGGAGAGACTGGACTTTTCAAAAAATTTGCAAAAATCCTCCACTATACCTTTAAGGGAAAGATGAAATTACTTTTTTCTGATTGCTCAGTTGATCAATTTCTTGCTAATGTTATATATGGCTGCATAATGAACTATATAAAAAAAAAACTTGATAAAAACTCATGTTTTCATCTCCATTTTCAGAAACAAATAACAGAAAGACTCTATTTATAATATTTTTCCCTTAGTACACCTTTTTATACATGGAAAACATAAAACCTCTTTTTTATTTTTTAGGTTGGAGGAGGAAGCGTGGTAAAAAGGCTTAAAACCTTTGCACAGTAATATAAATTCCAAACCATTGCTGCTTAGGTAACATTTGCAAATAAAAGGGGTGTGTTTTCAAGTAGATAACATTTAGTATCTCATGTTTAAGACTTCCCCTGACTAACAGGTCTGTTTACAAATAAATCCTGCCTTCTATTAAGTCCACTATTATATCTTGAGTGTATGAAAAAGGCCTTTTTCCCCCTCTAACCGTGAGGTAGCAGGTAGCAAAGTCTCATATCTGAGATTTTGATTTTGTCTCAGAGCCAAATAGCCCCATGTGAGTCATTGCTCACTTTGACAGAGGCTGTAACACGTGTTTTACTCAAAGAAAGATTTACCTTGAAAACTGGATGTTTGTTTTAACCTGGTGATTTCAGCAGAACCATAATTACTTTATCATGGATGTTTTTGATGATGAATCTTGCCCCCTGATGTTTGAAGTACTGTACTGTACTAATAAGACGCTACAAGCACTTGTTTCAGCCTATTTTACTGAGATCTTTATGTAACAGATCAGTGGTGGAGGAAAGTCAGTCAAGGGCTGTTGGCCCAATTTCAGAACTGTCACTGGTTTTACACACCTGGTTTAGTACCAGGCCTCTGCAAAACCTGATGACATATGAGGACGTTATTCATCTGTTTGAATCAGCTCAGCTGGATCATTGAAACCTTTAAGAAACACACAGAACATTAACCCTGGTTAACTACTTTTGAACATACCTACATGTATGATAGAACCAACACATATATAACGGTGTGATGGAAGAAACATGATATGTGGTTTACCTTTTAATAAGATGTATTAGAGCCATTTTTTTTCAAAGTCTGATGATCAGTAAACTGAATCCACATTTTTTTTTAATATCCATTAAAAAACTTCCACTCCTGAATACAGCACACTGGGGTGGTAGCATCATGGGGTGCTTTAAGGAAGCTTGTAGTTTCATATATGGGCAATAAAAAAATAAAAAAAACAGATTTATCCACCCACCGGGAGGGTAGGTGTTTATCTTTCCCGTTGGACGCAGCATCAGGAAGATTTAGCTTTCTAAAAATCATTTTGTTCAGCTGTAACTAATCCCGCGACCTTGGTCCTCAACCACTTTGCCTGTGTCTATTAACCCACCGCAGAAGCTGACAGAGGAGAAATATGAGGTCACAAGCTCTTTGCCCGAGGCAGCTATCTTGGTACAAACTACGACAGATCCAAAGCTTAAGCTGAAGATCACCCTTACCTCACCAGCCATGAGGGAAGATGAAGATCTAGAGGAGGAGGAGGAGGAGGAGGAGGTGGAAGAGGAGGAAGAAGAGGCGCTGGAGAACGGGGAGCATGAAGAAGAGGTAGCGGAACAAGCAGAGGCAGAAATTGTAGAAGAGGAGCCGGGGCAGGAAAATGGTGAAGGTACGAAACCCTGAATTTAAAAGGTATCCATTTTTTATTATTTGCTAAGTCTGTCCAACCAAACTCACACAAATCACAGAGTTGTTTTTTTTTTGTGCCAAATGTGCTTGTTGTAAAACATAACGTTTTTTGTTCTAAATCAGCTTTGAACTTATTAACTGGGTACAAGACAAGACGGGAACAGGCAGGGGTGGGTAGAATACCTAAAACTGCAAGAACCAAAAGTACCCAAAGGGGTCATTATTTAAAGCAAATTTGAATTATTTATTAATTGCCTAAAAAAAATTATTGTAGTTTGGATAAATTTACGCATAAGAGAAACAGAATTTCTATTGATAATGTAAACAAAATCAGTTCAACCTCAAAGGGATCATTTTATATGAAAGATCAATGATTTTCTTAAATATTTTGATCGCCTTTAAATGTAATATCTCACTAATGAAAGATGTAAACAACAAAATTAAAGATTTCCATACCTGTCGTGCTCAGATATCCCATATAGAGATAACCCTTTAAATTTAGCGTTGTTATAAAAACCCTATTGTAACCAAAGATTCCACAAATTACTAACTTTTCAAAAACAGAAAGGAGAGAGATCAGTGATTTGTTGTAGATTTTCAATTTGCAGCTTGGTAAAGCTGAGACATCCTAACACCGATTTGAACTTTAAGAACTATAATGAATAGTAGTAAACTTTTCTTTTCTCAATGTCCTGCTTTGAGAAGTCAGAGCATTTTTTTAGGAAGAGAAAGGCCATCTGTCAGATTTATAATTAGCAAAATTAACATTGTGAGCATTGCTACCCGTACTGTAGATATTAGTCTCTCTGCGTATTAGGCAGACAATTTGGATCCTGACCTGAACACAGGTTTACAAAGAGTCGACATTTTGAAATCCATCAAGTTCTTTCAGAGACGGGGTCCAGAACTAAAATAATAAAACATAGAGACTCTACTGCAAAACGCTCAGCCTCTCTGGTATCCCTCTAAACTTGGCTTTGACTTGATGTGATCAAAGTTTGTCCCACTTTCTGTAGGAATCAGACATTAGGATCGCACATCCAGTCTCCAGCTGATTATCTCTGACTTTGAGATGAAATATGTTCATTGAGAAGAGGGATCAGCATCAAGTTATTATGTGTTGATGGCAAAGCAAGTAGTGTTGGTTTTAAATGTATTCCTTAATCCCTGCAGAAGCCAATGTTATCTTATGGTTTCATAAAAATCTAACTTTATATTACACATTTGCAGAATAACTTTACTGAAACGGTTAACGAATTTATGTAAAACAGGGAGAAATTGCATTGTAATAGCAGGTGCAACAAATGTTAAAACTACCAGTCTAAGCCATTGGAAAAGACACTTTTTTGATCAATAAAAACATTATCCTTAAAATTCATTTGCATCATTTTAACTCCTTTTCCCATTTTCTTCTTAAAGTGGCAGATCAGTACGTCCTCAGACACAATTCATCTTTATTTTCTGAAAACTCGAGATTTTGTACATCCCTGTTAGAAGCAACTCCAAATGTCATCTGTCAAGTGAAAAATATACTAAAGATAACCTCAATGCTGCTTTTTGTCAGTGTAGTATTGGCTCAATTTCTCATGTTCTGACCGCCTCAGACTGTCCTGCAGTGTGGTCGGATTTTAAAGCAAAAATACAAGTATTGGAATAAAAAAGAAAACCAGCAGTGGAGTAAAAGACAAGCTTTGTGTCACACTGATCCCTCACTGCTGATGTAGCTGTCAGAAACCAACTCCTGAGAGAGATGCAGCGACCTTCTGAAAAAAATAGAATAAACTGCCGAGCACAATGAATTAGAACAAGACTTCAGTAGATTTGGAAATAATTTAAAATCATCAGTTCCTTATCTTTCCTTTTTTTTTGATTGGTGCTACAAGCTGTTTTTATGCTAGTGGAGACTGGTTATAATTAGTCGTGGGTAGCAGGGGAAAGCAAGGCCAGCAGGCCGGTGAAATCAATAACCGAGACGCAGCAGCAGCAGGCTGCCCATCCATCGTGTGGCTCCTGTCCAACGAGACACTCGGCTCTCACAGAGGGATGAGAGATAGCACGAAGGTTAGCTGTACATCATTCCACAGGCCTCAGCAAGATGGAGAGAAGAGCTCAGGTTTCCCCCCCACACACACACACCAACACAAACACACAGGGCCGTACTTTGCAGCTGATAAATAAACATGCCCGTCTTACTGGATCTAATCTCTCAGATTTATTATCAGCATATTTCAAATATGTCAAGCTTTAATATTTATCCCATTAAAAAGATGTGTTAGTGTTAAAAGAGCTTAAAAAAAGTTCAAGTTTGGTGATAATAAGCACATGAATCACATAAACTATTAAAAAAAAAAAGTGTCTACGGGATGTGTTATTTTTAGGCTGTTATTTGTAAACCATATTTTTGTTTAAGGTCAAATAAAAAAATATCAAGTCAAGTCAAGTCAGCTTTTATTGTCATTTTCTACATATGTACAAGACATACAAGGGAAATGAAATTACGTTTACTCTCTGCAATATACAAATATACAAGAAATATACAAGACTAACATTTAAAAACTGACATAAAGTGCGGGACATGACAGGTAAGAGTGGTAAGATATATATATATATATATATATATATGTCAAGCTGACATTCTTATATCTACTTTTTTGCTATTTCAGTTTTGGAATTTAAAAAAGGGAAATTCATTGTACAGAGATTGTGTTAACATTGACAATGGTAGCAACTGACTAATTTTATTCATTCATTCAGACTCTTCACAAGAGGCCACCTAATATCATAGCTGAAGAAATGGGCTCTTCAGAGAGCTCTTACAAAATAAATTGGTGGAAAGTTAATGGAAGGGAAAAAGTTAAGTGTTTTAGAAAGGTGTGCAAAGCTACAGAGACAACTCCAACCTTCAGATGACTTTAAAACAAAAGCCCTTTAGACAGATTTTATAATCTGGAAAAGAAAAGAAAAAGAAATGCAACCAGTTTATTAAACAATTAGAAATCCAATTTTAGTGTTTTATAATTGGACATTTTACATTTAATTATGAGAGGAACTTAAATGGATAAAAGCATTACTAAATACTGCACAGCATATTTGTTTTTAAATCAAATTTGAAATGGAGATTTAAAAATGAAGATTCTTAAATACCTTTCCCTATCAAACATTTAAAAAATATATTCCTTTTTCTATTTACATTTTACTTTTTGACCTTCCATTTTTCAAATCCTTTTTGTAATTGCATTTGCTTTTTACGCTATCCTTTCTATTTGTCTTTTCTGTGGCCCTTCTGGTCCTAAACACAATAAAAACCAGGTTAAACCAATCCCTGTTGGTCTTTGTAACCAGCTTTCTCATTGGTTAGACTGCCACACGTGGGTCACAACTTGACGGCCATCATCATTTGAAAATGCAAAAGTGAAGAAAAAATGGAATTGGAAAAAGAAAATACCTTTTTAAACGTTTAAATTCAGAATTATAATTGTGTTTTTAAAATATCTGTTTAGATAAAAGATTTGAAAATATATTTTAAAACTGCCATATTTAGTAATTAATTAATAAATACAACATACAGTGCCTCTTAAACAATTTCATTTAGAATAAAAAATACTTTTTAATTGGATTTTTAACTTTGTGATTTAAACATTAAATTAGAAATGATTATATTACTTTTTCAGTAACTCTTCTGGTCCAGAAGAACAGTGCAGATTTCTTGCTGCTTGAAGTCAAGTGGGATGTTTCCAGAGTTGGTGCAACAATCTACCAAGGCATTTTAGACTAATTCATGTTCTCCTCTGCCGATAATTTAGTGAAGATGCTGATTTGTGCTGAATTTTTCTAATAGAACTTGGCACCTGTAAACCAAAGTACAGCACCCATACCTGGTTTATTGGCCGTTATATTGCCGTGCTTAATTGGCCAGCAAATTGGCCTAATCCAAATCTCACAGAGAATCTATGAAGTGTTGTCAAGTCAAAGATAAGAGCGCCAGATCGAATCCCGCAGGCGACCTAAAGGCCATAGGCTGATCCCCTCCACGCCATGCCACAGTAATGCTATTATTCATGTAGAGAGCCTCAAGCATTTATGTTCAAATACTCTACAGTACATTGATAACATTTAAAATAGGCAGGGATGCATGTTTTAAAACTGTTTTATCAGTTTTTTATTAGTTTTAGTCCATAAGCATTTAAATGAACATGTATAATCACTGCTCTAGGCATTTCTCTCCCAGTGTTTTATCATTTAATTTCACTTTTTCCTCTTTAATGACATTACTGGAATACATTCACTTTTCAAACATAATTAAATTTATTGAGATGCATCTTTTTATACCAGTGGCATTTATGATTATTTGTTTGAAAATAACTTCTGTGTGCATATTTACATCAAGCTTATTTGGTGCAGTCTTGGACATCTGTTGTTCTGCATGGTGACGGAGGCAGGTGGGACAGGAAATGAGCTAATACGCAACAGGGAAGGGAAGGTTTTTTTTTTTATAAGACTGAGAGACACAAGAGCTCAGAAACACAGTGGGTGATGATGATGATAAAAGAGGCAGCAGCCAACAGAGAGTTTGTAAGAATTGTGGGAGGACAAGCTTCAGCAGAAAGATTACAATGATCCACTAGCAGCAGTGGAAGAGTCCCAAATGCAGCTGGGACCAATCTGACAGACCTTTAGGATACACTGACTGCTTTAAATAGAGAAGGAACTAAACTGTATTTCAAGGAAAGTGTCAAATAAATGTTCTTATGCTGCTTTCATTAGATTTATTTGAATTTTACAGTCTGTAGAGTAGAAAAACATTCTCCCAGGGATGGGAAATATTCAACACAAACGCCTCTTAGATGAAAGGTTACATCACAGTAGAACATCCATGAAACTTCAGTCGCTCATACAACGCTGCGTTTGATTCAGCCTGCCTTGACCAATGCCATGCATTATTACACAAGATGCAACACGTCAAAGATTGCAGAACCTGGAGCAGCTGGTTGTGTAAGGCAGTATGAATCTAACACACCCATATAAAAGTATTACTCTAAGGAACAACGCTTGTTTCCAACCAGCCATATTACTCTGACTCAACCCTGCCTTGATCCCTCCTGTGTTGTGCCTGTCTCAGATCAGTTCAAAACAACCTTAGAGTTTGTTTTTTTCTTTTTCATTTTATTTCAGTCCTACTTTAGGAGCACTTGATTTTGTCTTTGCCTGGAGTAGCTGCAAAATCAAATGCACCTTAAGTAAAAAAAAGATACATGCACACAAAAGCTCTTATTTTGACTCCTGCCTGATAAAGACTGGATCAAAATTTTCTGTAAATACTTAAAGGAGAGATTGATTCACCTTGCTGGGCACACTGAAATAACCAAGCCTCTTACAAGGTAAATCAACATTCCTTGGGTATTTGTTTGGTGTATGTCTGTAGGGAGCTCTCTGTTCTGCAAAGTTGCTTCTTTGTTCTATGAAAATGTGTGCTCTCCAATACATTGATTTCTTAATAACATTGTATATAAACTAATCAACATTTTATGTTCAAATTGCTAAACTGAACAAGACAGAACACATTCTTCAAACTGATTACAAAAATACCTTTAAAGGGATAGTTCTGGATCATTTTGTATGAAAAGGATCTGAGTCGTTAATAATCTTACCTGGCCTAATGAAGATACTATGTAAGGTATGTTCTGGGTAGTAAGTCTGAAGCTGACTGTTAATCCGAGTAGAGCTCAGACTAAAGGAAACTTCTGCAGTCTTTAAAATATAATAGAAAATCCCTTTATTGTCCCACAATAGGGAAAATGTGGTGTTACAGCAGCAAAAGATTATAGCAAAAATTCCTAATTTTAGAAACGTCATGGTTTTTAATGTGATGACAGCTTTTACTTTCGCTGTTGTTTACAGAGAAGCTATTTCACCAACTTGTTTGTAGCAAATTCCGGGATTAAGGCATAAAAAACCTGATACTGTTCATTTAGTATTACACAGTTTTGCTTACATCTTTTTGTATGCGCAATTTGGAGGCATGTCGTTTGACAACTGTGTTGAAACGGTTTGCAAAATGAATTATTCTTGGTATCGTTTATCTATCAATTAGAGATCAAGTATAGATTCACAGTGTGCTTGGGCCATACAGTATATGGGTACTTTACACTGCAAAAACGATCTAGAAATAAGTAAAAAATTCTTAAATTAAGTGTATGCACCTTTAATTTGAGTAGGTAAATGAGATAGTTTGCCAATGGAATGAGTAATTTTATTCTTAAAATAAGATAATTAGATAATATGCACTTAAAATAAGACAATGCAACTTTTCTTATTTTAAGTGTCTTGTTCAATTGGCAAAATGTCTCTTTTACCTCCTCAATTCAAGAACAAATGCACTTATTTTAAGAAAAAATTTCTTATCTAGATTTAGATTTTTTTGCAGTGTACCTTCTCCATATTACGTACATAATCAAACCTTTTTTTTTTCATGCTTCAACACGTAAGTATGCCCTGGCTTTATACCTCGGAAAACTGAAAATTTTTCAAAATTCTTCGATATTCTTTAATTTGAACCCTTCATACTTTTATTTGCTTTATAAACAATCTCAGGCTTCTCCTCAAATAACTTTACGCTAAAGATTTGCTTTTTAAAAAGGCCAAGCTCAGACGATCCATTTGCTTCAGCCCCCAGAACAATCCTATCTGGATTCACACTAAAAGATTATAATTTACTACTGCAGGTAAGATTTTTACCGATTATAGCCTCACTTCAAAAATCCAGAGCTTATCCCTTTAAGATCTTTCACTAAGATTCAAGAACTGTACAGAGGGAGCACTTTTTACAAGGAGAGTCCAACTTTATGGCATGAAAAGCACCTTGTATGTACTAAAAATGTCCATGCACGTGTGTGTGTATGAACTTTCATGCACTCTTTGGAGCACGCCTGGGTACATTCACACACATGCAGCCTTCAAACACACACACTCAGCCATGATGTGTGTGTGTGTTTTACGTTCTCTATATCGGGTTGTTGTTTTGTGGCAGTGTTGGGTGCTGCTGCGCACACAGTGGAGGCTGAGGAGGAGGGGGAGGTGCTGGATAGACACAGATGTCTGTTGGCCCTGGCAGCGCTGCGACACGCCAAATGGTTTCAGGTCGGCACCCACTCACTTCCTGTCTTCGTGCCCGATGCTTATTGTAGCCTGACGATTTATTCAGGGAGGATATACTTACTGGCTGCTCAGTTTTCTGTATTTATTACTATTACTCTGTTTAATGGAGGGAGAAATGTACAAGTTTAACATCAATTTACATCATTGTTTAAACTATTGAGAAAATATTTTCATTGAAGTTTAAATACAATCTTTATTTCATTTTTACTTGTTTTTCCTTGTCATTTACTTCCAGCCAATGATTAGTTGAAAAAGTTGATTGTGATAAAATATCGTAAGGCTACAAAAGCAATACTTTATACTTGTGTTTGTTTCTTTTTGGCTATTGTGTGAATCTCCCTGATTTGTGCAGTATGTCAGAGCTTCCTTTTATATTTTTCTCCCATACCGTTCCCCATCTCTTCTAACCAAACTGACCATAAAAAGCAAAAGCAGTCATAATAACAGGGATCAAAGCATCATAAAAGGTTATATTGTTAGTAGACTTAGTTAACGCAGAATAGTGCAAATAGAATGCCTATGCTAAGTTTTTACTGTTAATATTTCAGGCTGTTTTTGTATATCTTCAAAATTACCTCTACCCTCATGTTCAATTGGTTCCCTTTTTCCCCTCTAATTTAATGTATTTTTTCCCTCATCTTACCCTACTCCACTTTTCCCTCTTCATCCTACAAATTCTCAGGCTCGAGTGAACGGACTTAAGTCCTGTGTTATCGTTCTCAGGATACTAAGAGACATGTGCAATAGACACCCCATGTGGGAACCTCTCAAAGGATGGGTGAGTCTTTTCACTTCTTATCTGGCAGGGTTAATTTCATGAAATGAAAACAGTGTGTTTCACTTTGTTGAACAGTTGGTTCTTTTTTTTATCGTGCTAAAATGTGGAGCAGTGTTAATTTAGTCACAGTCTTAACTATAATGGAAAGTGGTTTCAGTCATAGCATAGTTAGCTGTAGTAATTTAGTTTCAGTCGACTAAATCCCATCCAAGTGAAGTCCTCAACAAAGCGGATTGATCAGAAAATGAATGAAAATGACATCCTCATCCTAAGCAGTGATGAGTGGCACCGCTAATTCTACCATCTTCACTCTTTTAAGATCACGTTTCAGTTCAGTGCGGTTGATTTTCCAAATAATCCCAGCAGACCGATCCTTGATTTTACATTTTTCTGTCATAAGACAAATATAAATCTGTAGAAATGTATTGGTTATAATGATAAAAGTGTTACTTAAATGTCATAAACATGAATCATTTTTAAACATTTCCTTTATTTCCTTCATTTCCTTTAAGTTTTGGGGTGTTTTATAGGTTCTGTTTATAATTAAAGTGTCAATAAAAGCCATTAGCTCATTTATTCTTCTATAGGATTGAAAATACTTCATGAAATGACACTCAAACGCTGAAATTTTTTGCTATAATTCACAACTCTAGCAAAGATAATATAACATTATATTTGTAGTTTAATGATATTTAAGAAGCTTTTGTGCAGTAATGTAGAATATATTATTTAAATAGATTTAGCTATAATACAGAAGAGGAAAAAAAACAAAATGAATAATTGCTTTTTAAAAGATTATCCTAACTACACCCCTAATGATTAATAAGAATGTATTATAAAACTTTTCTTTAACTATGACAAAGATTATAAGATTTGATGAACTTATATTTCATGCATTTATTGTTCCACTTTCGATTAAAAGTAACATTTTGAACATTTCTCTTAGCTATTCATAGCTTAATGTAAGACAAGAGAAAATGCTATTTAGGAAAGAAGTGCTGATGTTTAGAGGGCAGGAAATCTTTTAAAGACAAGAGTGACTCAGAGCAAGAAAAAAATGTTTAATCAACTGGAACTGTGACAAATGAGGCTTGTTGATGAGCCGTGTTTATCGTGCTGCAAAACATAGTGAGAGGGTTGGTACAGAAAGTTAAAAAACTTATTTTAAGCCTGCAGATTATTTAAAGTGAAATATTGCCATTTGATTAAACACATGCATGGTTTTACTTTTTTCTTGCTCTTTTAGGTTATACTCTTGCCTTTTTTATTTTTGGAAATTATTTCTTCAGTTTAATTTGAATGTTAATGTATTTATTGCTTTTTGCAGCCATTAGAGCTAATATGCGAAAAGGCCATTGCGACTTGCAACAGACCTCTTGGGGCAGGAGAAGCCTTGCGTCGAGTCATGGAGTGTCTGGCTTCAGGCATACTGCTCCCAGGTATGAATCCAAAGCTTTAGCAACACGTTTAGTTACGTGCAAATACTTGGCATTGCTGCTGAACAGAGCAAAGGATGTCTTCCGGTTGGTGAGATAAGAAGACACTTTGGCTCATTTCAAAGCTGCGAAGGTCGAGACATTGTCAGCGACCTTTCAGAGCACAGCTGTCTTAGACAGTTTGTCATTAGGAGAGCATTTTAATTAGGCACAGCTAAGAGGCTTCTTTTTAAAATGTTATTTGTCCCTGTGGAAATTGCTCTCTATGGAGCTAAATATGTTTTCAACTAAATTTCTTAAATTCTGAGTTGGATGAATACAGATGTTTATATATAGAAATACCATCTTAAGGAACTATGTCTATTTAACATCAGCTATGCTCTCTCATGCACCCGGCAAGAAATCCAACAAGAACTCTGCTGTATAACATGTTTGCCAGGTTAAAAGCTTTTTTAGTTTTCCTTACATTTTGGTTTTAAATACTCCAATCCGTTTGTGGTGTAGAAGAAAACATCAATGTTTCCTGGTTCATCTGGGATGTCCTACTTTAAGTCTGAGCAGCATCACTGGGATTTATTTTTAATCAATCTGATTTCCTTTTTCTCAACATTTTAAATTGTTTTATAGGATTTCTATAGAGTACTGAAAAGTCAGGAATTTTGTGCAATATTTCATTTTCTAAGTCTGGATAAGTAAGGAAATAACAAAAAACTAAGATTGAAAGAAACTTTTAGTTTCCTGACTGTCAGATTCCATTAAAGTATGTAAAATTAATTCTGATTTGAAGAAAAACCGAGGGGCTTTTTTGGATAAAGCAGGACTTTATTTTTTAGTTTGAGAAGTTCACAACCTGTTTTTTTGTTTTACTCACTCATCAGGTTATTCGCAGATAAATGCAAACTCATTCAAAGACTTAAAAGATATTTTTATTACTTTTTTTACTCTCTAGCCTCTTTAACAGCTGGGTTTTAAATAGATGTGGTCTTGGTTTTGGGGGTTAAACCAAGGATTAAATGTCATTTATTCTTAAAATTATGAAATTAAGTTATTACTAATCACAAACTTTATCTGGCAGTTGAAGGAAATTGATCAAACTGTTATGTTTAAAGGTCTGTGTGTTGAAGTATATGAGGTCTGTGTGTGGAAGTAATGATAGAAGCCAACATTGTTGGTTTTTGTTTTTCAGATTTCTATAAAAGCTGAATCAAAATTTCTAAAGTAGTACATTTAAAAAAGTAAATTTAAAATAAATCCTGATTGCAACTTGAAGTATAAAAAAAACTGCACGAGATAATCAAAACATTACATATTCAGTAACATCAATAGACTCTTTGTTTTGATCTAGATATTTATCTTCTGCCTCTTTTTTTCAGGGGGTCCAGGTTTACATGATCCATGTGAGAAAGAGCCCACGGACACTCTTTCCAACATGACGGACCAGGAGGCTGAGGCCATCACCTACGGTGCACAGGTACGCTCACATAAACCACAGCTTTACGCCTTACTTGTCCCAAGTTTTCATAATCTGGGAACAAGTTAGCAGTACGACAATTACCAGACAGGCAGACCTCAGTATCACCCCGAGCACACACATCACTGAGCCTGTGTGGTGCTGCATTTTAAGGATCGGTGTGGGAAACTGTTGGCATTGCAAACCATAAATCTATCTCCGACACCCTGAGGACAGCGGTTGTGTGTGTGTGTGTGGATGTGTGTGTGCGTGCACATCTTTCTTCACACACATGCTCCGCTGAGCAGGGCACCCTCTGAGGCGCATGGCTTAGTGAATCCTGCCGTCCATTTCCTTTGAAGGCAGCCAGAACGAGTCTGGAATGTCAATGGGGATAATTGTGCTGGTGCAGATACAAGAAGAGATAGGAGTCAGGGAGCTGTTCTGTCAATGAGCCACACCAGTCATCATGAATATCTGACACCTTCCTCCTCCTTAATGGATTTAATTGGATATTTATCTTTAAGATGCATTTACAATTTCTGCTGATTTCATTCGGTTTTATAAACCACTAAATGGGTGATCAGGTATGTTCTGGCTTTAATGTTTAATAGAATATGTGGCAGCTAGAGAAAACAATTTATCTGAAACACAAAAACCTGTGAGCTCAAGATGATTTATACCTCCGAAAGGTTTTAAATTATTCTTTTTTTTTTCTATTCAAGTTGTTGATCTATGATTCTAAATCACACAGGTGTCTCTCGTAAAATGATAAAACAATGAGAACATGGCATTGTAAAAACAAAAAGATTATTTGGGGGTGTATAGAAAAAATGACATCTTAACATTATTTAGTACATTATTTATGTCCTCCTCTTTTGGCATTACAGCTAATCTCCTCAGAGTTGTATAAAGATATGGAGTCAGTCCCTCCTTCAAAGGGAGGAATTCCATTATCTTAGAGTCCTGTTCATGAGTTATGATGGAGCAGGAGATGGACAGATGATGTCTCTGTAAATTCAGGCATTATCAAGGTCTGTAGAGACTGGAATAAAATAAGATTTCAAAAGAAAAACTGCTGATTTATGTGTCCATCTACTTTCCAGCCCACACATCTGGTTAGTAGATCCAGATCCAAGTGACTGAATTAGGTTAGGTTGTCAGGGGAGCTGGGTTCTTCCCTAATTGGGATTTTAAATATTTTTTGACAGAAATAAATTGTTGGAGCAGAGATGCTGTTGTGAAAATTACTCTGAATGACAATGAATAATGAGGACATGTGTTTCTTAACTGCTGGTTTACTTGCTTAATTGTTCTGCATAACATATTATAGAATTATCGTGAAAAGTTTTCTTTTAATTAGATGTGATCCATTTTTTCTACCCCCTTTCCACTCCTGATGTCTGCTGTGTTTTGCATTCAACAGCATGCTCTCAGACTCATGGCATTTGGACAGATCTATAAAGTGTTAGAGATGGATCCTCTTCCCTCAAATAAACCATCACAGAAATATCCTTGGTCTGATAAAGAAGGTTTGTACCTATCTCCTCTGCCTGCCTGCTCGCTCTGCTCTCTTCCTTTCTTTCATCCTACATTTCCTTGGCTTCCATCCACACATCTTTCTTTTAGATTTTCTGCCAGATATTTTTACTTTTCTCCTTTTTCTTTCTGTCTTTCTGTATTTTTTGGTCTGTCTTCTATTTTATTTTTCAAAGGCTTTAACTTTGGTCCTGTATCTTGGGTCAGCCAATGGTTTCTTAAATGTTATCACCTTAGACACAAGCCTTTTGCTTGTATTGGAGAGGTTTGTTAGGAAAACCACAGGTAGGACCATCAATGAATGTGATAAAAGAAGCTGAATAGAAAATACAGAGAATTATTGTGTCTTTTCTTGGCCTCAATTGGTGTTGGGTAATAAATCAAACAAATATTTCATTATTGCAAAATTGGAGGAAGAGACTTTAACTTTTTTTTAAGAAGTTTGACCACAATTCTTATTTATTTGTCTTTATTACAGTATCCTTAATAAAATGCAATTGTGTTAGATGTCTCCTAAACATAGAGTGAACCAATATTCCTCTCGTTCCTCTGGAGGATCTGCAGGGTTCCATTACTCAGGTGGAGGATTCTGTCTGGTCAACTATAATTTTTGCAAGAAAAACAAGTCGTGTTGGAGACACACTAACATGGGAAATAAAGTGGACTGGTCAGATCAGACCAACCAGGAATTTAAAGTACATGAAAAAGAATGAGCCACAAAATAACAACTTATAGCATCTTACCTTAAAAGCTCAGTCCCCATGTCACAGTATGGTGGTGGCAGCACCATGCTGTGGGAATACTTTTCTCAAAAGCAGCTGTCACCTCTACAAAGTAGGTCTGGCTCAACACTGATTGTGTTTTAAATTACCCAGTCAAAGTCCAGATCTATTTCCAACCCTAAAGCTGCAACACATCCTGAGAATTGATGTTTATAGATTCATCCCATGCAATATATCTGTAAATCTGGTAAATGCTTCATCCTAAAGACTTACAAATGCACTGAAAGGTAATTGAACTCGATAAAAATGCTGAGCTAGGTTTCCAAAATACAAATGGAAGCCTCATAAAACTTTATGTTATGACAAGTATGAATATTGCTTGTAGTAGCTGTGCAGGGAGGTTTCTGCTCTTGCCCATATCAGGGGAGGACTTAGAGAAATCTCAGAAGATATTGAGCTGGCACATTTCCAAAGTGATTCTAATGGAAAATCGACTCAGGGGCTTTTGATATCTCATGTCGCTGACATGGAAAATTGCCCAGGCATTTACAGATTAAGGTGCAAGTGGCAGAAAGGCTTGTATGTCTTCCTTGTTGTTTGACTGTTTTTCTGGCCCGCCTGTCGGCTCTGTTTATCTTATCTGCGAGTTTATCCATCTCATTCTTGGTTCGCTGTTTGTTATTCGTGACGTTGCCTCACTGTCTTCTTGTCAAGCGTTTGTACCTTTTCCTTTGTAAATGTATTCTCATAATTCTTTCGGTCTGTCGGTCTGTCCTTCATCTTTAGGTGTAGGGCTAAAGAGGCCGTATGAAGACGGAACGATGGACGACAAAGACCTCATTAAGAAGATGAAGAGGAACCTCAGAAAAGGTTAGATAGGATACTATGAGTTATGACAGACTATTTTAGACACTCTGCTCTGATTATATTTAGGGGTGTTTTAAAAAGATTGCGTATTTGTATCAAACAAACTTTTATAATAAACAGTTTAGATTTATGATTTTTTTTTTTTTTATGAAAAGTTGGACTTCCCTACAAAACAGCTTTTTCTTCTCCTTTCCCTCTCTTGAAGCAAATCAATACTATTGATTACTAACATTTTAGCCAGACATCCAATCATCTTTCACTCTTTCTTCATACAATGAGATGATATAGAGATTTAATGAGGAGGAAAATATGAAGTCATCTGTAGTAATCATGCAAACTGCTGGCTACAGCAAAATGAATTACAGAATATGATTTATTGATATTAATATTTCAATACGTCACATTTGTCTAATGGTGTGTTAAACGACAGCTTAACAAACCACTATTAAAACTATTTTTCAATGGGAAAATCTTCCATCTGCTCTTGCCGCAGTCCTGGACAGTAAAGCCATAGACTCCAACCAGCCAATGAACGCCCTGATGCGCTTGAACCAGATCCGACCAGGGCTGCAGTATCGCCTGCTGTCCCAGTCGGGGCCGGTTCACGCTCCAGTCTTCACCATGTCTGTGGATGTGGACGGAACCGTCTATGAAGCATCCGGATCCTCCAAGAAAACAGCCAAGCTCCACGTTGCTGTCAAGGTAAAGTGGAAATGTAGAAAATGTTGGGAGGAAAAAAGGGATAAGAGGCAGATATACACTTCTGGAAGTTTAAGATTATCAGTTGCTGTTGTTGATATGGATCACTGCTACAGAGAGCAACAGAAAACATCTGAGGAGAGAAGTTTTCTTGTATTTGCATCAGTCAGTGATAAGCAGGTGTCCAGCTGGTATCAAATATGCAGCTTTTTTTAAACTAAACGATTATTTGCAACATTTTTTACTAATTAATCCTTATTTAGACAACTCGAGACAGACATTCACAGAAATTCAAACTTTGATGCAGATTTATTGTTATTCAGTCTCTCTGCTGAAGGAGAGGCTCAGCCAGGAGAGCAATTATCTCAGAGTAACCACTCAAAAATATTACCCTACTACATTTAACAGGCTACCATTCACAGGTTAGGGAAGTAGTGAACCTTTTTTAATTGGTACCTTTGCAAACGTTTATCAGAAAATTCTGACCGCCAGCTCAGCTTTAATTTTAAATTATTTGGTAAAGCTAAACCCAGCCATGATTGTGCACAAGTGAGAGCATATCACCATTTTAGGTTAGGTTTCATAGAATATAGAGACTCTAAAATGTGCGTTTAGTTGCCAGACCAACCCACTTAGAGCAGTAATTAAAAAGTAAAAAATTGTGTACCAATTCAAGTGGAAAAGCTTTATTTTCACCTGATTTAATTTTGCAAAAAGGAACCTTTTGCTCTCCGATTATTAATCGATTAATCTAAAATATTATCGATAGATTAATCGATTTGTTAAATATTTATTATTTGCAGCCCTGATCACCATCCTTCTACAGAGGCTTTGCTCCTTGACCAGCCGTTACAGGTTCGAGTCACGGCCTGGTGACCTTTGTTCCATGTCTTCCCTCTCTCTCTCCATTTCCTGCCTACATATTTCCAGATATAACAAAAATAAAAGCCACTAGAGCATAAAAACTATTCTCTAAAGACTGATCAGCTTGAGGTTTTTTTTTATTATTCTTTAATATTCCTAAATGAAAAAAATACGATGAAATGATGGATGTGGGCAAAACCATATAATCCCAAAGTGCTTGTGAACAAAAAGGCTCTCCAGTCCACAGAGCTGAGATAATCCACCATCCGCTCAGTTCCCATAAAAGGCTCTTTCTCCCATTCGTTCACTTTTTTCTATTCTCCTTCTCATTCAGTGCTTTCCCTTTTGAGGTTCATCTTTTTCATCTGTTATCTCACAGCCACCCAGACAAAAGTGACCAGTGACACAATCACCAACTGCAGAGCGAAACTAATTCTTTCTTTTATTGTCGTCTTTGATCCATACAGGTCTTGTGTTGTTTTTTATTGTTATGTGCTGCCACATTTGAAATAGGTTTACTGATTAAAGCGAAAATTGACATCATACATACCTTATTTCCTTTCTAGGAATCATTAAGTCTTCAGAAAATTGCTGCTGATCTTATATTGTTTTTATCTTTGCATTTCCACCTAAGGTTCTCCAGGCAATGGGCTACCCAACAGGATTCGACTCAGATCTGGACCCCATGAGCTCGGATGAGAAATCTGACAGCGAGGGGAAGAGTGAGACCTCTTCACACTCAGGCAATAACCAAACCCACTCCTCAGATGGTTCTAACACACTGGAGGTGAGTGTTGTCAAAATTAGACTACACTGTGAAAATGTTCAATCGAGTTCAAAACGTTTTGTTTTTTTTAATCACTACCTGGACGTAACCAAGCAAATAGGTACATGCCTCCTGTCGGATAGTTATTGGGCAATTCTGTTTCAGCTGCAACAAGTTATTTATCCCAACTGGTACAATGAGTGGCTTCTTATTTATTATGCATCTATGTCTAACAACACATCCACATCCTCAGCCTGTTTCAGAAAGGTCAAATCTTCGGTATATAGCAAGCAGAAAAAAAAACATATAATAGAAACTACTAAACCGGGTTAAGAACAATGTGTTATTAAAACTGGAAGGGTAGTGGAGACCCATTGTCTGAAAAAAATTCAGATGAAGGGGCAGGAGATATCATTTCCACACAGTGAGTGGCCTCCACAGAGTCCAGACATAAACCCTGTGCTGGAAAAGGCATTCAGACTCTACAATCATCAATGCAAGATCACTGGGTGGATATAAATCTTATTTGCAGAACCTCGCTGAAACAATCCCACTGCAAATGTCTGGCATCAAAAATGATAGCGTTTTTTTTGCTGGTTGATTACTGCATGAAGATGGATTTGCAAGGTGATTTGTCTCCAGTACCAGAGATGTTTACATTTAGCTTTATATCTGATAGGTAATTCAGTTAAGACTAGAGAGAACCTCATAACCTATTGCTATTGGTGTGAACGCTGGTTCACGCTGATATAACGTTTTACCTCTGTTCACCTTTCCTTCTCAACTAGACCTGCAAAAGAAATAAAAAACAAACAAAATCTCCCCAAACAACATTTAGTAAAAACTGGGAGTCCATTCTGGGTTTTTTTGGTCTCACTCTTTAAAGTTGTACTGAATGCTAAACTTCTGCTTGAGGCGTGTCACTCAATGATCTCTGGATGATTTACCTTCATTGATGGTTGTTTGCAGTTTAAACCAGTTCACAGCATCACTGAAAATTTCTGAGTTAAAATAGTTATGTAAGAACTTTATCAAAAAAAGATGAAATGAAAATTAAATAATTACTACAGGAAAATTGCATTTTGGTCTTAATCTAATTAGATCTAATTTAGATAAGGAAATTGTATATTAGTATTCTGCAGAAAATGGGATAAAAACCCAGCTTGATATGAATTATCAAGGATCCTGCAACAATCTTAACTTGAAAGGTTATGATATCCAGATAAATGAATAAAGCTGGGAAACGAGCCTCAGAGCTTATTATGTTAAGGTAACTGATGATTACAGCAAACTGGGATTAATCTTTAGGCAATGTTTAAAAATAAACATTTAAAAGAAGGTTTGAAAAATATCTCCCGAGTTTATGTTTGAACTTAATTCTTATTTTAAATATTAAGAATATTTCCTGAGAGAGCCAGTTCGAAGGAAAGTTCCTCTAATATGAAACACTTCGACTGAAATGTTGCATTTTAGTTGTGGAAGAAACAACGTAGAGGAGTATGTAAAGGATATCTGAGCTTTCTGCACAGTTATTAGATCTACACTGTTGTTTTCTGCTGACTTTATGCTTCTGACTTTTTTGCATTTTATGCTTCATCTCTCAAGTTCACTGGCAGCTCTGTTTCCTCACAAAGCAGTGAAGCTGTTCTTAAATGAATTTCTCTTTTATTTACTCGCCAGGTGCGAACTCAGGGCCCCATTCTAACGGCAAGTGGGAAGAATCCTGTAATGGAGCTAAACGAGAAGCGACGAGGCCTCAAATACGAGCTCATCTCCGAGAGCGGAGGCAGCCATGACAAACGCTTCGTTATGGAGGTGAGAACGCCAAATATAGGGACGGACTAAAACATACGCAAAAGGGTTTTAGTCTTTTATGTACTCACAGAGCTTAGGAAGTCTCGAGCGGGCCTGAAACACACAATCAGAGGCAGGCTGATCAGCCGACACCCCCAATCAGTCAGCCTGGTTCCTCAGGCCGCCCTGTTCTCTGTGGGGTGGGTTGTTTTCCAACAGGCATGGCTGCTCCATCGCTCTGCTGATTGATTAGCAGGTCGACTTGAGAGTGGGGCATCACAAAACAAGCTGTCTGCACAGCAACTCTTACAAGCCAAGTCACTGATGACAAATGTACAAATGTAGTTGCTTTAGCAGTTTAAATTGACACAAAAAGAAGGAATTCAACAGAGTAAGACTAGACCACCTAAATCAAATAGTTGGAAAGTGGTGTTTTTGTTTTATGTGAAAGTAACTTTAAACACGTTTTCTCCTAACATTCTGAGGACTGTCTGTGTGTTTTTGTCCAAAAGGTGGAGGTCGACGGGCAGAAGTTTCGTGGGGCAGGCCCTAACAAAAAAGTAGCAAAGGCCAGCGCTGCTCTCGCAGCCCTGGAAAAACTCTTCTCTGGTCCCAACGCCGCTGCAAACAAGAAGAAAAAGATCCTTCCCCCGGTAATGAGACATGCATTTACTACATACCAGGCTCTGAGGGCAACCTGTTCAATATGAATCGACAAAAAAAAGCAGAGATGATGACATGTAAACAAGACAAGACTGTTTTCCTGTGCATTTGAGCCAACTGGAATCAATAGAACGGTTTGATGTGTTTTCACAAGTTAAGCAGATCAATACTCCTACTTATTTCTCTATTTGAGCCTGTTTGCTGCTTATTTATGAAGCGCCTTGCAAAAGTATTTATACTCCATGAACATTTGTCTTTTTTATTTCTTTCATTATGACAAAGTTGAGTGTCGTTTATTGGGATTTCGTGTAATTGACCAACACAGGACTCTGTGTTGGTGTACAATTTTGATCATTTTTGCATTTTTCTTCAAATGTTCTGTTGCTGCTCTGGATCCTTTGGGATTGTTGTCCCACTGGACGGTCAATCTCTGCCTTAGTTTTAAATCCTCTGCAGCCTCTTCCAAGACTGGCCTGTATTGAGTTCCATACATCTTCAATAGACTGACCAGCTTTATTGTCCCTTTTAAATAAGACTTCCCACGGCATGATGCTGCCACCACCATGTTAAACCATGGGCACGGTGTGTAAAGTGAATGTCCACTGCAGACAGAAATCATGTTCCCTGTTGGCTAAACTGTTAAAATTTCATCTCATCTGATCAGAGCACCTTCTTAGATATATTTGTTTCCCATGACAAACTTTAACAGAACTCCTCGTATGTATTTTTTTCTTTCAAAAACGTCCTTCCAATTTTCCATAAAGACCAGTTTTATGAAGTACAGAACCAATTCGTGTCTTGTAGTTGTCATTTTAAGTGGGTGTCGTTACAGTTGTGTCATTCTCTTTTAATTTGAAGATAATGCAGTAAACAGCACTCTGTGGGATGATCAGAGCTTTGTTTTATAACCGAAACCTGCTTGAATTTTAATATTTTGGTAATCCATTTAAAATGTTCTATTCGATGCACAGTTAATCACTACTTTTGTTGATCTATTACTACATAATCATAAAAAATAGATATAAAAAGGATACATTTGAAGCTGTATTTGTGTTGTATTGTTAACTGTCATATCTAGGTTGATCTGACCTGACATGTATAGCACTCATACATGGTTTACTTTTATTTCAAGACTAAAGGACAACTGGCAGCAGCAGCAGCAGCAGCCTCGGCAGTAGCAGCACAGGTAGCAAGAGGAAGAGGAAGAGCGGCACTGGCAAGAGGAGCCTTCGTCAGTGCTGCTGCACCTGGATACGTCACTCCAGGTTAGGAATTAAGGGGAAAGTACTGGAATACTTTGTAAACAGACTCAGGAATGTTGCCTTTCCACTCATTTTTCTATTTGATCCATATCTCCTGTAGATGATTACCGACTGGTAAAGCATTTCATAATATTTCTTTCTTCTTTGACATGCTAGTTTCCTACTAGTGTTTAGTTCTATTAAAACCAAAATATATAAATAAATAAAACATTTTTTGTAGTTTTGTCTGAAAAATCCCAGACATGAGTCATGCTCCTCTGTAATCCCCCCATCTGATTAGTTATTTGGAGTTACTTTATTTTTTTATATCTCTATGAAAAAATAGGGGGGGGGGGGTTGTTTTGTTTTTTAATAAAACCACATCCGCTTGCTGCCGCTGCCAACTTTATTCACTGTCAAAAGTTTTGAGACTGAATAGGCTATTTTCAACAAACTTTATTTCTCCAGTTTTTATGGGGATTGCTTTGAAGACTGTTTTGGTGAAATGCAACCCACAAATGACCTCTTAGTTTTATTTTTGAACTTATCTTTAGCTCAGGGCAAAGTGTTAATGAGAACCCAGCTGCTGATATCACTCCGTCAATCCTGCTTAATGAGAACAAACAAATAAAAGTCGGTGGTGTTTGGCAACATTCTTCTTTCTTCAGAATGTCTCATTAATATCATTTTGCATCAGTTGGCTTTCATGCAAGCATCTTCCTACTATTGATATTGGACCAAAATCAACTAATAAACAAGAATTGAAACCAGTGACTGTGAAAACAGCTTAAGAGGGCCCTAAAAAAGTCCAGGAGCTGTCAGGAACCTTTGTTATAGGATTGCCACCAGAGCAGAGCTTGCTCAGGAATGCCGGCAGGTATTCAGGCTCAGTGAGACTTGCTTTCAGCAGTGTTTGGGGTTATTTCCTCTATTAAAGCCACCTTCAGGCCATTTTGGAAACCTGTAAACGCTTGAGTCTTGCTCCGAGTCCTGTGTCATGCATACAGTGAAGCATCCTGAGACCATTCAGTTGAGTTTGCTACTCTTCAGGGGATTTGGGTCATTTCTTTTTCCTTAAAAACAGCTATTTATTAAGAACTGAATCAATAAATCCTCTAGGAGAAACTTTTCCCAGAGCAGTTTAGTAATGAGCCACACAGGGTCACAGCAGAAGTGATAAAGAAGCTGCTGGGGATCAGAACCTGACATTTCATGTCTATGAACAGGGCTTTCCCCTTGTGATCAGCTCTCAAGAAGCAAGTGACAACTTCCGAGCACTGAATGAAGAAAAGGTCACAGTCAGAATTTGGCCTTGAAACTAATGCACAGTATGCCAAGGTGACTCGCAAGAGCCTTGGCAAAAAGATTTAGCACCATAAATATTGATGCCTTTCAAAAAGGTTGCATTTCTCTACGGATACCTATGAAACTTTGAAACATGTAACAACCCGATGCAACTCTGCAGTAGTGAAGTTTGTAGTAAAACAACATCAATGTCTGTTTCAAAGTTTGGGCTCGAGCACGGTGGGAGGTTTAGCTGGGAATCAAACCCGTACAGTAGTGAATTAAACCCTCTAACCTCTCGTCAACAGGCTTCGGCACGCCGTATGGATACAGCCCCGCTGCAGCAGCTGCTCCTGCATACGGTACGTGCTTCTTGTTGCCTCTTCTCACCTTCATTTTACCCCCATGTGCTGCCTCCATCCCTTCCTAACTACGTCTGGCTACAGAAATTAGTGCAGGGCTGGGTGTTACATCTGCCAACACTTCAACTCTTCTTTTCACCTTTAAAATAAACTCCAACTGTAAATGTAACCTTGTTTAATATGCAGAGCTTTAATTCTGGGCTTTTCCTGCCATGGATCTATTTGTGCTGTTGGTTGTTGTCCTGCTCTACATTTCTAGTGCCTACTTAATGCTCTGATTTCAAATTTCATTTTTCTTTGATAAAACTCAAGTTTAGCAGAAATTAACTTTGTGCAACTAATATATTTTAACACAAAAACTGAATGCAAAAAGTTTTTCTTTTTTGCTATTATTATTACTGTAGCAGATTACAGAGAGTTCTTGTTTTCATTGCTGGTCACTTGGCTCTTCTGACAAACTCAACATTTAACAGACACATTTATGAAGCCCTGTTGATCTTTTCCACCGTAAGCATTGAAGCAGTGGTGCTTACCTCAACAGACTCGGCCTTGTTGAGCTTGTGTACACTCATGTAGCATTGGGAGGCCACTCTGTCCTTCTCACAGCCTGGAGTCTTAATGGCTTCTATGTGCTGAGGGAAACTGGACGCTATATTCAGTAGGCTCTCTTGAGAATCCAGCAGCCCCGATCATGAAGCAGTCCTCAGTTTTTGTGTTTGCATTAGCGGGAGGGATGCAGGATTCCTGTGGAGAGTGGATCATTTTCCCTGAAATTTGCACAGTTTGTACGTGTTATTGTGACAGCTGGGTCTTGTTTTTTTTGTTTGTTTTTTTTTTTTTTTGTTTGGTTTTAGGTACACATGTGACACATGTTGCTTTAATGCTGTGTAGGGTTTTACATTTATACACAAAAATTGCAAAGATAATAAAAAAAGTAATGAATGCAAAGATTATATTCAATAAGTCGAACTTTTTCCTATTTATATTTCATGTATCACGTATAACACTTTATATAAACGCACGTAGCAGGGTATTTAAAAAAACAAAAACAAGTATTTTTTTTGGTACATTTTTTTTATTTATTTAAGGTTTTCTTCTACACCATCCCAGAAAGCTACGTGAAACTGTATAATCCTGTAAACCACTAAAGAAAAAAATGCATTACAGTTATTGATTTGAGCATATTGGTGTATAATGGCATGCTTTCAATTTGAAAAGTTTTTTACTGGCTAGGCCTTTAATGGTTGGTTTGTATTTAAATAAACAAAATAAAGTAAGAATTATAGGTGCTTTAATCAAAAGGTTTTATTTTAAAATAGTTTTGGTACAACTCTTAAAACAATGGAATCTTAATTGTTTTATTTTTGTCTTGTTTTCATTTATTCCACTCCTTGCTTTGCTTTCCAGCTTTGGGATTTTTAGACCATTTAAAATCCTAATAAATACTATGTACATATTCACTGTACAGAGGGAATTATCATTATTGCTGGATTTCATGAAATGACAAAGGTGTTCTTTGCTTTTAATTTATCTTTTTTCCTCTAATTTAATCATTTCTCACAATGTATTTTTTTGGCTTTTAGATTCTAACATTGTTGAGATCTTCAACTTGATACCTTGTGTCCCCTTTTAAAAAAGGGATTATTAGTTT
>NW_015150680.1:424657-449074 GCF_000732505.1 Cyprinodon variegatus | reverse complement strand
GTTGTGTATAGGATAAATGGGATCTTCTGATCCCAAACTGCACAAAATAAAAACAAATACAAAGATAATGTAATCGTCCTCATATGAGGACATTTTTCTTAACTACTTGTGGCATCACGGCAGAGTTTATTTTAAAAAAAAACTTATTAAGACCTACTAATCTTGTGTAACTTGGAAATTTAAAAAAAACTAATAATCCCTTTTTTAAAAGGGGACACAAGGTATGAAGTTGAAGATCTCAACAATGGTAAAATAATTTATCAGATTTAAATTTAACATAAGTGTCAAAGTCAGGTCTGTTCTTTTCCTTCCATTGAACTCCTCTCTTTCTCTTGGCTCGTTTAACCACTAATGAGCTCTGTCACCTTGTGCACAAACATTCCTCCCTGCTTTCACACCCTGACACCCCCTCCATCTGGGAGGACTGCTTCTGAGCTGCCAGCTGTTTGTCGAGCATACCCACTGCATAGTGTGTGCTACAGTGAGCATACAGACTCTCTTCTTTCTTTCTTTTTTTTTTGTTTTTGTTTGCCCACACTCATGCAGAGCTATGCTCTTCTCATGTCTCCCTTCTAGGTTTGCCCAAGAGAATGCTTCTGTTGCCTGTCATGAAAGTGCCCGCCTACCCCGTCCCCCACTACCACTTCTTTTAGCAAAGGAGACACACATACCAAATCCAGCCAGCTTTTTTTTCTAGAAGGGAAAATCGGTCTGTTTGGCTTTTTTGTATTTGCTTTATTTTTTTTTCCTTTTTTTACTCCTTCTATAATGGGATCTGGTTTAAAAATCAATATTTGTATGAGTTTTATCTTGTTTGTTTGTTTTATTACTGTTTAAACTTTTTAAACTTAAAATCTTGCAGGCTCTTAAATGAAATAAAACTTGAAGGATTTGTACTGTGAATTGTTACTTCAGTCTAAATTATATATGAATACCTGTAAGAGCTTTTTATTATTTTTGTTGTTCTTTGCTAAGAGGATATCCTTTAAAATAACTTCACATTAAGTCACATTTTCTGTGTATAAAGGAGGTAGGAATGTGAGCTGTGTGAAGGATGTATAGGAGTGTATCTAAGATGCTGAAAATGTAATAAAGTGAATCTCAAATGAAAGCTGAACAGTGCCTGTTCTATATCTAATCTGAAGGCTTTCAGCTGATGGAGATGCAACACATTAAATTAATACTCGTTAGAGCATTTTTACTTCACAATAAACATCCATTCACCAAGTTTTTTCCTTAACAGAAGGTTTCAAGCTCTAAGTCTTTGAATGAGAAGGTTTGAATTCTAGTCTCAAAATGTGACGTTAGTCTTTTTATGTAAATCACCTCTGCTCAATACATTCTTTGACCTGCTGCTCATAGACCTTTGGAGAAAAAAGGAGTGAGACAATTAATGAATTTAAGAAGCTGGGTGATCTGCATTCGTCTGCACAATCTCACCATTATTTGGGAAGCTTTCATTTGCTGCCACAAGACAAAAATATTTGCTGTTTTTTTTGTGGTTTATATCATTTACTTTATATTTCTGCACAGGTTCAAAAATATATTTATTCTGCTCAGACATTTTTTTCCTAGTTGACATGAAGCCATCTGAATTTTATGTAAATGCAAATAATGAGCCACATTTCGCTGTCTGTGTTTCAGTTGTTGTTTTCTGGTTCTTTCTGTATATGTTTATTATTTACATATTTATCTCACTTCATTTAAAAATAAGCTCACTGTGAAATTATCTAACATTAAAGGTAGATTTAAATCACAGTCACCAGTGAAGAAACGGTTCTGTTGACATCTGGTTCATCCAGCCAGAGAGAGAGAACCCCCAACTGTGACAACGCCTCCATTATTACCACCCAACAGTTACTATTGGATAGAGTTTCTGCAATGGTTGGTTTAAGCTCCATAAAAGTACAAATCATTGTCATCCAAACTTTACCAGAGGTTGGTCTGCTTTCCAATTGTTTTAGGTTGGATTTCAGGGAACTCTGTCCAGAAGAACCGCCCAGTTTGTGTTTAAGCTGCAAGCCTCAGATGTGAATCTTATTTTATTCCTGACCTCCTACAGGATATTCAAGAAATGGCTGTCTATATTTGAAAATAAAAACAAAACATATTTAGAAAAATATCAGGCTTCCTATACTGAGTGGATGTGTTTGTACTGTAGTTTGACTTCTGTTTTTTTTTTTTTTTTCACAGGTCTGGTTAGGTATAGAAAAATACTGGAAAAATATAGAACTATTATATAACTAAATATAGAAAATATTTGTATTTCCACATTTTGTTTTTTATCCTGATACCTACGTTTTTTGCTATTTTGTTAATTCAGTTCTTTCCACACTTTTGTCCTGTGTTTGTGAAAAATGTGGAGTTATTATTTTTGCTCATTCAATGATAAAAGCCGCTCTGTGTAAATATCTATTGAAAATCTAAAAAAAGAATTCATAGTGTGATGAACTGCGAACTGTTGTACAAAAGAGAATAACATTTTTGCATTTATCCCCTAGTAGTCCTGCAAATATTCATAATTGATTAATATATTCTAGCATGATTTGCTGAATTTAGAATCATTTAGAACTGACCTTGCTTAACGGTGGAGCACATTAGATAAAGGATTTAAAAAGTTTAGGTAAAATAGTTAACATATCATAAGAATATACCATCATTTTAGAATAGTGCTTTTCTTCTGTAAACTTAAAGAATAACTGAATAAAAAAAAAAAAGTTTATAAGTAAACATCAAATAAGTCATGTTTCCAGAAAATAGCCCAGATCTAAATGTGACTGATGCCTCCATCACACTATTAGATAAGGAAAAATATTTGCTTGTTGTATATCTGCCACTTTGGTTAACATACCTTCATTAGATTCTAGTTCAGGCCCAATACTGTACATCTAGTCTTACCTGACCCAGATCTACAGGCATAAAGCCCGCCCAGACCTGATCCCAATCAACACAGTTGAAACGTTGGTCCGAGAACAGTAAAGTCCATAGCCAGCACTTATCCACAGCAGGTCTGGCCCTGAGGTGCATGGTCGAGCACAGCAGACTTGCTATCTATCCCCGCTCCTGCAACTGCATAAGAGAGGAAAAAAGGAATCTTTGCCTCTGAATTGAAATCTATACTCCCAGCAATGCAAGGCTCCTACAGTTAAATGTAAAGACCCAAATTGTTCCACATTTTTTGTTCCACTGCTTTGCACATATTGAAGCAATATCAGAACAATATCTATTCCCTTGCTAAGCCAGACAGACACTCTGTCTGTCCTGATAAAGATTTAGGTTGTGATTAAACTTTGCAAATTAACATTGTTTTTTATGTTTCTGGTTCTCCTTTTCAGCATTGCTTTGACATAATTGTAGAAGTAGTGTGTCTAACATTTCCAAATGAGCAATTTAATACTGTATATATATATATATATATATATATGGACATTAAAATGCCTTGAGAAATTATCCCCCTCCAGATTTTATTCTATGGCTTGGTTTTAGTAGAGCTGTCCAAAAGATTGTGCAGATAGGAATGTGGACAGAAGAGCAAAAACGTTTCTGTAATTTCTGTCTTCTGCCCAATTCATGAGATCATCTCTGGTGACCATAGAACTTGGAAGATTTACTTAGCTCTGTATGCTAAATGCTAAAAGTGGTTTATATCAATTATAACCCTGTTGCCTAGATAATTAATTTAGTAAGTCCTTGGTTCTCTTAGGCTACGTTCACACTACAGGCATGTGAATGTAGCGATGGTAGTGCTGGAGCGGATCTAGCGATCTTCCATTTCTTTCTTTCGCAGCCAGCGCCTTAACGAATCATTCTTTTCAAGATAAAAAAAGACTGCTATCCATATTATCGTCTGCCATATATGTTCTTATCCCTCCTCCTGCATTACCAGAACCAGAACAGGGACCTTTGTTGAGTTTTAATACCGGCCAGGTGGGTTGAATGCAACCTGGCCGTTGAGACACAGGTCACATTTGAAAAGATCACCTTTGTATAGGATTTAGGACCACATAGCCCAGCAGCCTGGGTCACATTAGAAAAAACTGATCTATGTTGTTCAGACTGTAATGAAAAGATTAGGCAGGTTGCATATGGGCAAAAAAAAAATGGGATTTGTGTCACTTCAGGCTGCTGTGTGAACGTAGCTTTAGACTTCACATCGAACCTAAAATTGAAAATGATGAGGCAGATACTGTATAAAGTACTTAAAAGAACTGAGGCAAAGTAGGTATTGGCTAAGCAACTTAAAGAGCAATTTTACTTTAATTTTACACCCTTTATTCTAATAAACATGTATAATATGTCACAGAGTTGCTTCAAGAATGATACACATTTTCTATGAGACGTGAAATTTGAAATGTGTTTCAGTTCTTTATGACGCTTTAATAAAAAAAAATTTTATATGTGCATTTAAAAACATGGCTGGATAAGAAAGCATCATCAAGATTTAAGGTGGAAACAAAACACAGTGCCTCATTCAACATTTCTTCTGTGTGGCTATACTTTGATTTGCAGATTCACATTTTTTTTTGGTTTGTTTTTGTTGTTTTTTTTGTCCGTTCTTTTTTTCTTATTTTTTTGGTATAGAATTGTTGTTGTATGCCTATTTGTTGTTTAAATTTGAAATTATAGGCTTTGAAATGATATATTTTACAACTTAACATGTTTGATAGCTAATATCTATCCTTTATTAAATAATAACTTAGGATTAGAGAAGTGTTTGATCTTCTACTAATCAGTGCATCCCTCTTTCTCTCTGCTCTTCATTACTGCAGGTGGTCTGTTCATTGACAATCCTTTCTACCAGCCGCGTACCATCGCTCCTTTTATTATTCACCTCGGTCCGCAGGATCTTTTCTCTGACTTCTGAAGACAGGAAGCTGTTGGGGGCACTCCTCACGTTTTCTTCTTTTTTTTTTTGTCTCTACCATTGGATACCTGGCTACACACTCGTCCACCTGTATGTCTGTCTGTCGGTCCGAGCGAGGTCGCCTTTTATTCTGTGCAGGTTGATGGAACAATTCGCTCACAGACTCCAGCAGTTTTGATTCAATCAAGGAAACGATCTTAACCTGCTGACTGAGAGACGCCGCTTTTTGTTTCTCTCTCCTCCCAGATTATCCTCCTCAGAGGAGAGCAAATATTACGCAAAGCAATACTCGGATTTTACGAGAAACGTGAAAGAATAGGCTGAACTTTGGTCTTTTCGTATAGCAATACATCCGAACTCGTCTCTTTAAGCTACTTGAGAAGATGTGAATGTCCCACAGAGGTTTACTCAACACAGCATTGCAATAGCTGATTCTGATTGTATATTCAGTGTATGTGTGTGACTATAACATGACTATATACACATATACCGATGGTGTATTTCTATAATGATGTGTTGATGATTATAACAGTAATATATAATGATGTACTTATGTAAATACTCTATAAAGTCTAATTATTGTTATAAAATATTTTAGAATTATAAAGTGAAATGTAACTGTAACATCACAGCATAGCTTTCTTCCAGTTTTATATACACTGAGCAATTGAAGCTAGTTCTAGATAATGCAATACTATCTTTGGTATCCCTATTAACCTGTGCTAGTAGAATAATAATGCTTCCTACTTTCCTTCCTTCCTCCTTTCTGCTGTCTTTGATGTCTATCTGAGCCTTTCTGAGCGCCTTTTCTGCCGCCTGCGGTGTGTTTACACGGCCCCAGGACCAGAGGCACACCCTGTACACACAACTAAAAACTACAGTTTTTTGCCTGTCAGAAAGCACATTTTCTATAGTCTCACTGCTGGCAGGGAACACAGTTGTTATGAGCACTCTTTGTATGCGTGTTTAATGTATGTGTTTGCTCTAAAGTGCGCTCTTCTTCCCCTTTGCCATTCATGGACACACAGCTATCCACACACAGAACAATCATGAGATCCTTCTCGCTCGCCTTATTGGGTCCAAAAGCACAGCTGGCTTCACACACACTCTTCAGTTATCATCTTTGCAGCTCTTCCCCATTGGCAGTGGTTACGCAGAAAAAAAAAGCTTAGCTGCACTTAGAGCACAAACTAGCAGAATAATTAGAGACATAAAAAAAGAGGAAATATTCAATGAGAGCAGGAGGCAGGATTCTGCTTTTGCATTTTGCTCAAACTTCAATTGGGGATTCAAGCTGAATTCTGTCTCTTTTGTGCTCTTTTTTCTTACTTTATCATGTAGATATTGAAATGACGTTTGAGATTTACCATAAGAAGGGGGAAAAATCTGAAAGAAAAGTTTTTGTCATAAAATTGGTCTAGATTGTAGTTGGGTTTTTTTTCTGAAGTCAGATTTTGCTGAGTTATCAAAGATTTTTAAGGATTCAAGCCTCAGTTCAAGCAAGGGCGACATTATTAATATTTCCTCTGCATTACTCTTGCATGATATTTAAAACGGGTGGGATAAGGTCAACATCTTTTGCTGCATAGAGATCATGCTGGTGACACGATGGCCTGACCATTAAATCTTTAATCGACTAAGGGAAACTTGCATGTTTTTATTTCCTGGAACTGTACCTTCCACTAATGCTGCAGAATATTACATGTTAGGATGACTGGCAACTTTGTGCGCCTGTGCATGTTTGAATGCCTCATTTCTCTTTTCTGGCTCTATCTTCAAAATGGCAACTTGTACAGAGGAATGTCTGCCTCTTGGTATAAATAACACCAACATCTCATTGGTGATTGGAATTGTAAAACCAGCCTGATCTCCTGCTTGCTTTAGTTTCTGGTGAGGCAAGGCAATGTTAGTGGAATACCACAATTCATTACATGGACAATTCAAAGTGCTTTACATGAATTACATAATAGAATAGAAGAAAATAATAGCATACAATTGTGTGTAAAACAAATAAATTGGACAGCAAAAAAGAAGGATAAAAGCAAGTGTAAAAAAGCATGATAAAAGCGGAGAAGAAAATAAAACAGTTGGATCACAACCTTAAACTAATAATACCTCAGTTAGTGAGAAGTCCTGCCTTCCTCAAATAGGATATTGAATACTAATAATCATTTCACAAAACCTTGATTCTCATACTGCAAAAAATTTTAATCTAAATAAGTCATTTTTACTTTAAATAAGTGCATTTTTTCTTGAATTGAGGAAGACAGTGTGACACGTCGCCTGTGGAACTAGACAATTTACATTTAAAATAAGAAAAACAAATGCATTGTCTTATTTCAAGTGCATATTATGTAATTATTTATTTTTTTAGAGTTAATATACTTATTCCATTGGCTAATCATCTTATTTACCTGCTCAAATTAAAGGTAAATACACTAACTTTAAGAAATGTTGACTTATTTCTAGATCGTTTTTGCAGTGCACAAAGCTTTTATTTAAGAGGATTTTATAATATCTGGAATCCAGTTGCATTTTATTTTATTAGTAGTCTAGTGTATATGGGATGTTTGAATTAACTCACAGATTCTGGATACTACAAAATCTGTTGGAAGCTAAAGTGATTTAGGTAGTTATATTATTTTGAATTAGCAGCATCAGCAGCAGTATTGGTGGGCTCTTCTTGGCAAGTTAGCGGTGGGTGTTTACATTTTTCTAATTCAACTGAAACCAGACGTCAGTCAGCAAAGGGAAAAATTGAAGGGAATGTGCTTCAGGTGGCTTTAATTCTCCATTTACTCACTCTGAACTGTGCACAGCTTTGATTTATCGCACTAAAATTCGGTAGTAATGGTTTCTGCAAAACAGTCCTGAAGCCTCGACGGTTAATCGTTCCGGCCTGTAGTTAAAGTACGATCTGAATGCTGTAATGGAGTTCATAGAAGTATCAGACACAATCTACAGTCTGACACTTTCAGAGAAACATGATCCGCTAAATAATAACTGATATGTCTGAGATGAACGTATACAAAGGTTTTCAGATTATAGTGATGTTTTGCATTTGTAACCCTCGGTTTGTGTTAAAGCAGACCTTCTATGTCAGCTCAGTTTCTCTCTCTGCACTCACTCCATCTCCCCAGATGGCCCTCATTAATAAGGCAGACAGTCATACCTCGGTGAGCAACCTTTTATTTCCCCTCAGACTGAACAGACAAGGAGGAGGAGTCACCCTGACTCCTGACCCCGTCTTCTTACTGCTCTGGCTGTACCAGTGAGTGCAGAGGACAGGCAGCCAAACAAGAGCTCAGACAAACATTGTCGACTTAAAAGTGGCACAGGTCGTCCGAAGGGGGGAGGTCCAGAATAAGGCTCATCCTCAGTTAAAGAGGTGATAATATGCTGCAGAAGTCCCTGTATGTCACTTGTTAAAATAAACTGGGTTACAGTCCACAGTACTGAGCAAAACTATTGAGTTATCCATTATTATTTTTAGTATTAAAGCAATGTCTCTACAGACACTAGACACTTCTAAGACATTTGGAGCTCTTTCTTTGGACTTTCGCTGCTTTGTGCACAATAGAGACAATATTTTTCATGCAATAAAATTATCCTAATCTTAAGGGATACTGTGTTCTGTTGACATGTAACAGTTAAAGCAAAGAACACATTTTATCTGAAGTCTATAGCTGGGGATTTTTTAGCCTTCTATAACAACGTGGACCCCAGCAAAGCTATGTTTTTTGCCATTTATTACTCTTTGCTTGAGGATTTTAAATTGGAGGATTTTAAACTTCTGGATTTATGTTGTCTCAAATTATCACAAAATATATATATATATATGTATATTTTCTATTTCTACAATGTTTTAGTAGTTATTGGATTTTAGTTTATTTTGGCTCGATTTTCACCCATAAGGTCACATATCCAGGTCTAAAGTTGGAAAAATAAACAGATTGGTACCTAGAAGGCAAAATGTAGATTCTCAACCTCAAAAATCTGAAATGTCCGTTTTGTATATTAAGCTTGATGATTTCTTTAGGGGAAAAAAGCATTGTGATTGCTTTTCAGATTATATGATCTGATATAATGTCAAACATCACTACAGTGAAAATACATAAATATTAGATGGCTGTGTACATTCTCAGTTATCCGGGTTCCACAAGACTGGCTTGAGTTGGCCGTACTTTTGTTCATTTACTAAGTGAAAGTACGGTTGCTTCCAACTTCAGCCTGTTTTGTGATAAATATTTATTTGGTTTTTTTGTGAATTGTTTATACCTTAATCATCTATATCTAATGCCTCAAATTTTCCAAACTGAAAGTCAAAACACTGGGCTTTGATTTGATATTTCCCAGATTACGTTCCTGGTTTAAGGTAAACAGCATCAGCCGCTACCAGCCGTGGCTGCTTCACTGTCCACCTCAACAGATCATAGTAGGAGTTTTGAAAATGTGAAGTACCAACATTTGCTGTTGGTGCTTACTGACTCTTGAGCCACAGTTAATTTGTTTATTTTCCCTTCCAAATAGTTAGTAAAAAGATTATTCTGACAAAAGGTTGCACAATTACCTGGACTTAGGAGGTCCTAGTTGAAAAACAGCCCCTTTAAGCCTTTAATAACAAACAACTTTTCAGTAGATTACCAACAGACTTTTTAAACTGCCAAGTTCAATGTTAGGTCTGTTTTTTTTTTCTTCTATTGTACTAAAAATAAGAGTGGAAAAACAGCTTAAGTCCAAAGAGAAACCTTGAATGATCTTCTTGGCTTCAGGAAATGTTGAGCAAAACGGTTTTGAAATATTACATGATAGTTTGACCTTGGAGGCAAAATAGATAACTCAGAGGAAATCTATACATGTTATTTAAAGGGTAAGTAAACAAAGCAAACATGGAAAAGAAAAATACTGTCATTAATGATACACCTTTAGGAATGTACTGATAATTTACAAGGTGTGTTGTGTGCTATTATCTAATGTAACTTAAAAAGAGAGAGAATAGTCGTCATTGGAACAGATTTTATGTGTGGATAAAGTTGTTTTGTTTTGTTTTTCTATGTGCTATTCCAATTTTTTTTAGCTGAAGGATTCTTTTTTTTTTTTCAAATGTTTCACTCTTGGCTTCACTTAAAGAAATACAAAAACAGATAAGCACAAATTGCGGAAAAGCAATTCAACTGCACATTTTACTCAGGGTTACCTGACACTCAATGCTTACAGACACAGATGTATGAAAACAGGCAAATATGCTCAAGCACACCTGTAATCTAATGTAAATATATCAGCTTTTTAAAAAGAAACAAGCACACAAATAATGTGATATCCTCTGCTCTGTAGATTATATATGTGTGTGTGCAAGGTGTGAGTCACTCATGGTTGGACCTTGTTTGTCCTGAAGGATTTGAGCCATGTATAGCTGGGAAAACATGTCACCACCTGCTCTGTTTATTATCCCGGTTCTTTATGAGGGGCTGTCTGTAGCACTGTACATAAAAGGTTTCTGCTAGGAAGGAACCTGGAGGGGTTGTGCCTCGCTATCAAAACATGCAGGAGGTTTTAGTTGCTGCAAAAAGGTTTAGTTATTTATTTGATTTGACTTTTTTTTCCTTCTAAGTTCAATTTTTTGTCATTACGGTTACAAATGTTTAAGGAGAGACATATTTGGGAAAATTGTTTATCTTTTATCCACAAACCAAAGATTTTCAACGACTTTGTTTATTTAAATGTGATTAGCCTGCAAATGTCATAGGAGCCACATGCACAATTTGGAGGTGTGTGTTTGAGCCACAATTAATGCGGAAAGGTTCTAAACATAGTTCATTGTTAACCCAAATAAGATAATAAACCCCTATGTGAAAATCTCCCATATATATGACCCCTTAATTACAATTATTTACCTTAGATGAAGCTTGAAAACACTTAGTTTTAAATCTCCCATCACATGTTTTAATAAATGTAGCAAAGTAAGCAAACTACCTGCTAAACTCGAGTGTGTGTGGATGCATCTGTGTCTGAGGACAACGGCGTGGCTGTTTCATGCACACATGCACAATACTGCAGTCCCATTGAGCATGCCGTTGCATATCTCTTGGTCCGCTGATTGTTGAAGTTCTTGAAAAATGATCAAAAACCTTTCTGTTGGGAATGTACACTGTTGCTGTAGTGATTGTCATGTAGAATGTATTTACTCATAGAGAGAGTAAACTGATTTTTCTTTTGTAGAGAAGCATATATACAGAATATATATGGTTAATTACACACATATATCTATAAATATCTACATATACACACATAAACATTTAAACATCTTTTGATCTGCTTGTGTTTAAGGGGTATTTTGGGCGAATCTACCCACTTAAGACCCTAACCCTTGTTTCCAAATATGGTTGAAGTTTCCATTAATGCCGTTTTGACAAACGTGGTGTCTTATGAGTGTTGCGTTTTTTCCCAGTGTAAATATGATTTGTATTTTATTTTTTACAAAAAAAAAGGTTTTAAAAAAGACTGTTTTATGATGCTGCCTATAATTTAACAATGCCATATGTTCACAATCTATTAGTTGTGAATGTTTTTCTGCTTGTGGTGAACGAAGGCGCTGATGATAAAGGATGAGGGTCGTTTGATCTTGCTGTGTTGATTTATTTTGATTGGTAGCAAAATTCACTGCTGTGATGAGTCACAGTTGTCACTGTTCCTGACTAAACATATGCTTGACAAACTAAAAATAAACTTGGGAAGTGTTGAATTCCTGTTTTTTGTTATCTTTTGTTTTTTTTATATCGCCGTTATATCATATGTGTAAGTATATTTATCATGGACATTGTAATCATGATTTGGAGCTTATATTTTGGATTAACTTATTGTTTTTGTGGTTAGATCTAATCTCAAATATAGAATGAAAATATCAGAACAAAAGCGTTTTTGTTTAATTTAATGGAATTTCAGATGTTTATGTACTTTTCCATAGGGCCAGGCAGAGTACCAATGCAAACTGCAGCATTTTGGTCAAATTGTTTAGGTTTTTCCACCAGCTAGTGATAGTTCACTGTTTTGTTTTTGTTTGTTTGTTTGTTTGACTTGGTTTTTGGCCCATTTTACCAAGAATTATTGTAACTGCGTCAGGTTTCTCTATCCTTTCCATTGACGTCCATCAATTTCTAACGCATTTCTTCAGCCTAAATGTGACCCTTACCCTAAACCTTACTATCATGGGTAAATAACTAACCCAAACTCAATGCACATCTTAATCTTAAAACTAACCCTAAACAGCAATTGTAACTGGGGCAACCAACACCTGAGGAGCGGTTGCTCCTCACAATATGCAAGGATTTATGTAAATGGTCCCCACACTGCAGGAAATACATGAACACAAACACACACATTATTGGCTATGCCTACGAATATACTATGGTACTTGGATCAGGGCATTTTAATGGCCTCTCTGCTATATGAATTAAGCTATTTTTATTCAGAAGACTCATTTGTCCCGCAGCTTTCCACCCTACTATTGGAATCATCCATCATTATCTCCACATTTTTTCCTCCTCATACTTTTTTCCAAAGTGCATCTATGGTATAAAGAAAAACTGGCACAAGACACTGTCATGGCCGTTCTTTATACGTAATTGGGACGGTGTTCTTAGGATTTCTATCTTCCTACTTTTTCCTCCACATATAACTGAGTTAATTATTAATCTTTTGTTTATTTTAACCAGACTGCAGGGTCTACACCCTGAGTGTATTTTGAAACTAATCTTGCTTTATTTTGTTGGCTTTGAATAATAATGACTTCTTCCTTGCTGAGTGGCCTTTTAGTAGATGCTTCTTATGAGTAAGAACTCTTAACAGCATCAGACATCATCTCTAAAAGATGTTTACTTTAGCTTTTGGTCTGAGTCAATTGCATGTAAAACACACATCACTCTTATACCAGCCTATGATTATTAAATCAGATTACTGTAAAGCCATTTAAGGCATTTTAAGATTGTACCAAAGGATTCATTCTATTGTGATATTCTTCCCTTTCTGGTTTCTTGCCTAATTTGTTAGGATTTTTCCAATTTTTCTTTACCAAAGGAAACATGTTTAAGATGTTTCCATTAAATATTTCTACAGATGTCCATTGATTTATCTGAAATATTGTGAATTAACCTATCAGAAACTTGCATTAATATAGCATATTAATCTAAATTTCCCCATATAAATTTTTTTTATAAAATGCACTTTTATATCTGTCCTCATTTATATAAAGTAAGGTAGATCATTTGTTGAACATCATTCCAAAATGTTTTGCATTATGTATTAATGGGTTTTGTTGTTTTATTGGGTCACATCACTGATGCTCCATCCTGACACTGACACCTGATCCTAACTGTGTCATCATGAGTTAAGGATATGGGTAATAATTGCCACGTTTGTGTAAGAGCTTCAGCACATGGTGGATCAGTGATACGAGCTGTCAGTCTTCTTCAGAGCAGAGCTGCTGATGGCAGAGTCTCCGATGGGTATCTGGTGACATCTTCAGCATTCAACACCATCAGCACACAGCCACAGCTGCCAGTCATCCTGGCAGGCCATGGGCACATGTTCGTGTCAGTGCTTTTTTTTTCTCAGAGAAGCAACAACAGAAAGGATGGAGGCACAGGATTTAGTCTGAGGAGGGAGGAAATCTGAGCTTACCACATGATGACACTTACTCTGTCAAATGAAACCCTGCTCGGTGCGGGAGATCGGGTCAAATGGGGCAAAGTTGTGGGAGGATTATCTATTTAAAGGTGTCAAGTCATGCCTTAAGTTTGCAGCTTATTGTCTGGTTGCCTCCTAAGAGCAGCAAAATGCTGGATCTAAGCTGGGTCTAACTCTGAGAAACGCCTTTTTATGCCTCGTAGAAATTGTGTAAATACTAGAATTAAACTAAATAAGACATAGGAGATTTTTGATAGTTTCTTCTTGCTCAGGTTACATCCCCTTATCTAACAGTTATGCACACTAATATGGGAAACTAATCAGACACTGTATACTAGAGGCATCTGCTCCTCTCTCTGCTGTGTCCAGGGCTGCAGGGCTATAAATGACTGTGGACTGCTGACAACTTTTTTAGGGATGACCTGGATTGTGTTTCAGCCAGAGACAAGAAACTCTGGGGGGGTCATAAATCATATGGTAAAGACACAGCTCCCAGCCTCACTACTATGAAACCTGACATCAGATCATGTTTATATCTTTTAACGAGGCTCACAAACAGATAAACTAACTAAAAATATAGCAGTGTGTGAGCAAGGGAACATGAGATATTGCCTCCCAGAGAGGATAATTTACTGGCTGTAAAACTGGGATGCTGCTGTTTTTTTTAATGATTATTCTGTTTACTTACAACTTTTTAAAGTTTACATTAGACAGATTCCGACACAAATAGATGCAGGTGGTTTTATGTATAATTTTAAACAAAAGAGCTGTTTTAAGAAAGCCTCCATTGTGAAAAGGTGATGTCTGAAATTCTCAAATTAGCTATCTGAACTTAGTTTGAAATGTGGAGCATGTCTGCTGAATTAAGATGAGTAATCTAGGTCAGCCCTGGCCGTCTATGAAATTAATGCTAAAGCTTTTTGACTGAATAAAAAGCTCATTTGGGGTTTAACTGAAGTCATGTTTTGCTCAAACTTCTTAGTTTAGATGGGTTATGTGTAAATAATTTCCTCTTACTCCTTTAGTTTAAGTTTATTTTTTATTGCGCTTTGAAAAAGTCATAAAATTAAAAATTCTGTATTTTTTTGTTGTTAAGATTTAACTCTGATATCAATCTGACAGCCCACTGTACCATTACAGGGCAACATGGGGAGAGACAACCATGCACACACATACCCAAAATTTAGAGTTGCCAATGAAGTTACCGGTAATTTCGTTTTGTCCTGAGGGAAAAAATCAGAGTACCAGGAGAGAACCCAAACCTGCACAAGAACTACATGTAATCTCCCTACAGACTGTAGGCCTAGAATCAAACTCAGGACCTTTTTGCTGAAAGTTAAGAATGCTAATAAGTGCTCCATTGTGCAGCCCTAATAAAATGTATCTACAATAATTTTTTTGTAGGTACTTATTTATAAAATAAGATCAATTCAACCTGGAGAGACTCACACAGAGAAAAGCTGCAATTAAAAAAGTATTATTCATTTTATTTATACAGGTAACACAATCATATTCTGCAAAAATGTTTCTATCTAAGGAAAATCAGCTGATTGCGAGGACTCATTGACTCTCTGCAATCCCTGGCACTGAGCATGCATGTAGCGACAGTAGAGAGGAAAACTCCCTTTTAACAGGAAGAAACCTCCAGCAGAACCAGGCTCAGTGTGAGCGTCCATTTGCCGAGACCGACTGGGGTTCAAGGAGACAGAAGCAGACATAGACATAAATGAAATGGGTTCTTTGGCGCTGTGACCCTGGCAGAAGACTTTGATGCTGTGAATCAACATACGTTTGGATGAGTAACCTAGAAAAAGATTAGAGTAGTCTTCGCCCGGGACCCAGACACTGGTGGTGGAATAAGCCAGAGGATGAGAAGAACTGAGAGTGAGGGAGGAGATGGGGTGGAGGTGGCTGAAAGTTTGCTTGCGTGTGGGAGAGAGAAGCAGGGCCAACAAGATATATGTTAACATAAAACTTTATAATAAGGATGGGAAGTACTGAACAATAAAGAGCCTCAGCAGTTAAACATGTCACTCCAAGTCAGACTGTAGGACCTTAAAAATGGCTGGATGAAGAAAATCTTCTAATATCAATGATGGTCCAATGTTCCCTGTGTTAAATGGAAAACTACCATTAATTTATTTATAAAGCAATTTAAAACATAAAACAGGAATAAAACACAAGAAAGTAAAATATTCTTTGCTGAAAGCCAAGATATAAAATGATGTTCTTAAAAGAGTTTTATAAATGGACAGTGACAAGGTTCATCTTAGTTTGTGAGGAAAACGTTTCCACAGCCTTGGAGCAGCGACACTTAAGCCTCTGTCTCCTTCTTTTAAGTCCATATTGCCTTTAGGAGGAGCTGATCAGCTGACCTGATATATTGAGCCGAAGAGTACAGATAAAGCAGCTCAGAGGTAAGTTGGGGCAAAACCATGTCAATGTTCTAAAAAATATAAAGGAAACATGATAGGAAAACACACAAAAAAATCTACCGTGGTGGCATAAAGCCAATTAATTAATTTACAATAATAATAAAGTATTAATAGAAATTAATAACTAGAGTGATGATTATGAAACAATAAGTAAAAGGATTAAAATGAAAGGAAGTTGGACTACGATCTTTAATAATGTTTAGATTGCACTGTTAAAGGCCACTCTAGACAAATAGGTTTTTAAATCTGGATTAAGGCAATTTATAGTTTCAGGTCGTTTACAGTTTTCTGGGACTTTATTCCAGATTAGTGGAGCAGAAGAACCAAAAGCTGCGTCTCCATGTTTGGGTCTGGTTCTGGGCGTGCAGAGCAGATTTACAGTAAGTCTGCAATGTGTTTTGGACATTTATTTTGTGATTTATAGACAGAGGTATTTTAAAGTATATTTTTGTAATAGATAAAATATAACCAGATATGTTGACCTGTTTACTTGAGTCTGTAAAGATAAGAGTCCTTGAGTCTGTCTGATAACATGTTTCAGGATTCAACCTGCCCTCAGACTCTATTGTCTCCTTGCTGAAGCATCCAGTCCATCAAGCTCATTTTTTAATAAAGCCACTTTAGCATCATAGGTCTTTAAAAGGTTCCAGCTGTATAAAAGTAACTTAATTTCATCATTTGATTTACAAAGAGCCTCGTGCTCTGCTGCTGTTGCTTTACTTGTATTCATTTTTGCAGCTTTAGCCACTTTAAAAAGTCTCCTTTATGACTGGATGTGCCTTTTTTTGGCTCTTTGGAGCCGAATGATTTTCCATGACGGGCCGCATTTGGAAAATATCTACTTCCAGTCGATACTTTTTACACAGAGGAGAAGAAAAGGAGGTGAGGGTAACAGAGATTTAAGTGTTTTAGAGGAAAAAGTTCTCATTGTTCATCGACAGTATTAAACTATCAGAACCAATAGCAGGTTTAGATGAGGATTTATTGTTTTTACCTGGAAAACACACAAATGACTGGTTGTTATTTGCAAAGTAATTGGCCACAGCAAACAGCTGTAAAATTGTAACATAGCTCTTTATCTTTCCTGAACAGATCGCTCTGCTCCATCCATAATTGGAAATGAAAGAGGAGAGGCGGGACTAATGAGGCTGAACTCTTTAATCCTTCAAACATTACAAAAGTCTGTACAGTCAAAGCAATAAGGAGGATTAAAGCATCTCCAGCTCATTCATATCTACTGAATATCATTGAGTAATTCTCTAAAAATGCTTTAAAATGAAATAAGTTTTTCATATCAACAGTTTAAAATGTTTTCTCTTAAACTTAACAAACAAAGCATGCACTTTTACATGGCCTATTTACAGATAACAAGGCAGTATCAAAAAGCAGCAAATGATAAGAATAGATTTAAACCCACAATTTGCCAATTGAAAGCCAACTATTCCTATTTTAACCGCTAAGCTCTATTTTATGCAGGCAAAAATCTAAACACCATCAGCATCTAAGTAAATAACACATAACTTTCTGCATTTGTGATGAAATGACTTATGTCTTGAATCAACAGCTGCACATGCTTTCTGCTTTTCCTGAAATCTGATCCTTGTCAGGAGATTCAATGGTGTATCCCTGCCTGTAGATCGTTTGTAAGCTGGGGAGAAATGAACGCCAGCAAATGTAAAAAAAAATCTGAAACAGATCACCAAGAAGAGGGAGATTCAATTTTCACCGCATTTCATGTAAAATACTTCAACAAAAAAGAAAGAAAAAAGTGAAGAAAAAGGTGGAAAACACATGACAGAGGTTTGAGACGTTAACCTGTTCCTGGGGAATTTTGAGAAATGGAATATGGAGTCAAACAAAGAAAATTTCTAAATAAATAAAAGCAGATTAACAAATGATCTGGAAGGTTTTATTTTGCAACTGGTTTATTATAATAAATCTCACACGTAGATCATCTGTGTTCTTACTGAGCTGCTGATACATGCTTGGTAACCAGCTGGTATGGTAATTCTTTGTAACTTTATTATTTATTTATTTATTTTAACCATTTAAGATTATGTAAAGAAACCACAGGTAGTCTGCAGAATGAGCCTCTTTTAAACTCTAAACTCTGTTATTTCTGACCACAAATATACATTTCTATTAGAAACAGGGTGAAAACATGTTGTAATTGAATCTGTAAACAATCTCTTTTATAATGAAGTAATTTATGAGCTGCAGCACGGCATAATCAATACAATCCTACCTGGTTCATGAGTGTTTACGTTTATGTGCTCCTTGCTGTTCCGTCGGCACAAAGTCTGGGAGCAAAACATTTATTTATTTCCAAAGAAAAATCAAGCAGGGAAACGAAAAGACCATTTTACTAAATATTAAAAAGAAAAAAATGTAAATACTTAAAAAAAAAAATCAGCGATAGTATGTTTTCTGTGTTTTTACATCCTTCAACCCATTTACTTGTTTATTTACATCAACATTAAGTGATGTATTGAATTAATTTGTTCAATAAGTAATTACACTCAAACTGATGCTGTTAATCATAATTAAAATGAATGAGAAAAAAAAGAAGATTAACAAGAATATTACATCAAATTATTAGAAAACTCCATCTTAAAACAGAACTGTTGGTGCAATGAAAAAGTAAGGGCTTTCCTGCTTTGAAGGTTATTATCAACAGATATTTTTACCCTGACTTATGAGGCTCAGCATATTATTAATCGAACATTCACTGAACTTATTGTCTAAACTTATAAGATTTAAAGGCAAAGAATTACAGGGGAAAAAAAGAAATGGCCTTTATTGTCCAACACCTGGGAGATTAAGGTGTGTTAATGGCAAAGCAAATAGACAATTAGCCAGAATAACTGAGAAGGGGGGAAAAAAAGAAAAGAAAATGGGAATATAAGGAATGAAGGGTTTTAATTGTATTCATGTCAGGTTCTACATTTTGCCAACATCCTACCAGGCATCAGCGCTGACCCAATCAGCATCACTCGACCTTCTCATCCAACTTTTTACCTTTGCATTGTGTTGTTGCTGCCTGCAGGTCGTATTTATAGCTCTGTAGCACAGCGGGGCAGAAAGAGGAGGGGGGAGCGTGAAAAGTTACATAATGCTGACGCTCATTACCATCAGCTCCTGCTGCCGGTAGCAGCAGCAGAGCCGGAGTCCCAGCAGCCATCATCAGTGGAGGTGAGAATTTTATGGGTCCCACACTCCATATATAAACCCTTGCTATGGGTATATGTTAGACCCTCAGCACAACCAGCACGTTTCTTTTCTTTTTTTTATATATCTACTAGGGACCAAGCAGAAAATAGCTCAACCCTGACACAGATAACAATGCTGCCATATGTTATGAGGCATGTTCCCTCAGGGGGAAGATAAGAAGCAGAACAAGAGCCAAACTGAGAACCAAATTTACATCCAGCTCCAATGTCTGAAAGATAAAGGCTGTTTTCACTAGGCATCATTAGATTTAATTTCACATTTACATTCTCAAAGAAGTATTTCAGAAATGACAGAATTCTCTTCATGACAATAGGACTCTTTTTTTTCCTTTTTTCTCCAATTTCTTCCTATTTCTGTACAGATGCTGGTGAGAAACTGAAGGATTGCTATTATCTGTGTGTGTATAGATAAACGTAAAATTTCCTCTTTTAGATTACACATTTTATACCTAATGGCATCATATCGTGACATCATAGAATGAATAAGTTGAGGTTTTAAAAGAATATGGGTTATTTTTGGTTGGAAGGGTTTATTGTAGATTTTGACTGCTGTGATGAAACACTAACTGTATGCAGGATTAGTGGAAGAGGTTCTGGGTTCAAATCCAGGTTGGGGCCTATGTCATATGCAAAGCTTGCCAGTTATTTTGCATTCAAATCAATGAACTCATAAAATCAGTTAATTCTTCTGTTTTAAGCTAATATACTACAAAGAAACATTTGTGAAAATTTATCTGGAGGACAGAAGTTAAAAATATCAAACTCAGAGCTAAATCTGTACTTCTTGTACCCGTTTATGGAAGTGAGCATTAGCATTGCAAGACAGCTTGATGTTAAAGAAAGTTAAAAAAGCAGCAGTTTTGGAAGTTTTGTTTCAATGCCATGGAAGTTTTTTCCATTACTAGCAATATATTTAAAGATCATAAGGCCATTAATTTATTTAGTTATTTTTTTATTTAGTTTGCAAGGCCATTTAATGCATAACGTAAAATATATTAGATTTTTTACCAAATAGTCAGGATTTTTCCACAGCACCCCACTTGTAATTCATCACATGGTCATTTTGGAAATCTGGACGCTCTTTTCCACCAGCTGGCGTCTGCAGAAATAGTTGTTGAGACTCCTGACCTTTGATCGCACAGAAACATGTTTTAAAAAGTTCAGTCTGTTACTCAACCAAAATTATGCCTCTTGAATGGAAAAAAATAAAACCAGTCCGGTATCCTTGAGTTGATATCTTTATATTTAAATTCATGGAGTATACACAATGCAGTCTACTCTATTACACTTTCCACACGCTGATAATGTTGGTTGACGGAGCAATGTTTTGGCATTTAGTTATCCAAACAGCAGTGAGATCGAGAAGCTTTGAGCAAAAAAGGAAAAAAATAAAGTGACACGGAAATACAATAAAAAACGTTGTAGATTCAACTGTATCACAGCAGCAGGTAGGTGAGTACAGGTAGGCAACATTAGTTATAGTTAGAGTAGAAAATCATAAACAAAAACTCAATAGTGATGCTTTTAATGTTTATTTACAGCCCAGTGCCTTTAGGTGGATGCTACCCTACATGTTTCATCTTCTAACATCTCAACCTGATTCCAGCTGATCAGACTTCACTTTTTCAAGTTATGACAGTTTGCAGAAAAGGTTTATTCTGTGCGCACAAACCAGGACCTTCAATCTCAGCAGGATTTGAAACCAGACCGTCGTTGAGCCTTCATTCCCCAGTCAGCAAAGTATTAAATCACCTACACAGCCTCCTTCTGGAACAGTTATGCCCTGCGGACAAATTTAGAGCTTTTTGACCTGAACTTTGGCCCGTCTTGACTTTCTGGTCCTGGATCTTACATCCTGCGTCTGGTGGTGAAATTCCCCTCCTACAGCAGTTAGAGCTCTGCCAGCTGACAGGTGTCCTACATTCACAGCAGTTTGTGGACCAAATAGCTTGAACCAGAGCTTGAATTGTTTCAGTAGCTTCTAACATTTGATTTGAAACTCTAATTTGTTAAGAAAACTGTTTTATGAAGAATTACTCTTCTTCTGAAGCTAAAAAAAAAACCCAATAGTATTCATCCTGTTGCTCTATAGATAACAGCTGTAAAGCAATAAGGTTGAATCTAGAACAAAAAAAGATCCAATTAGATATTTAAAAAATGAAAACTTATAAACAAGGTGACATAACTGCAGATATATTGATTTAAGGGGTCAAACTTTTCCTTGTCTTATTCAATCATCAGTATTACAGATATTTAAGCTGCTGCCTTCTCAGTGTGGTGAAACAGATATTAAAAGACATTTCTTGGTAGTTTTGTTGATATTAATGCTTTCCCTATCCACACACAACAGTTCCTATTCTCCTAAACTATTCTCATCTTAAATCACAGACAACTGCAACATTGATGTTTGCCTCAATATGTAATTTGATCTGCTGGTAGCTTTATATCTAGACTAACATGTGCAGCTATAAGTGTCAGGAGAAGTTTATAGACACAGATCAGATTGACAATTCTACTAGTTTAAGGCATATGTTTGATCAACTCTTTTAGATGGGATGAATATACAATTATAAAGATATTGTAATTCAAGAATTGGATGCACAAGTTTGAATTTAACCTTTTGAATGTCACTTAAATTACAGAGTTTTAGAGAATATTTTTGACATAATTCTTGCTCATTGTTTGATGACTCTTCGCTTAGAAAAGCTAATTTGGATATTGGGCTTACTTCTAAATTTCTAATATGATTAAGGTAAGGAATGATCCAGGTTGACTTGAGAGTTTTTTCCATTCCAAATTACCAAGAATCTGGATTTTTTGCTGGTTGGAAGAAAGTTTCACACATCTGATTCAATTCTTACCTCAAATGAAGGCAAATGGATGATCTTAGCCCACTTTAAACTTGAGATGCCAGAACAAACTTATTTGCCGTCCTAAATTGTACTTATTTTAGAATAAACAAATAAGACTGAAAGCTGCACCAAAAGTCTACTTCAAAAGGATTCTTCTGTATTGAAATACCTGAACAGCTTAGCAGAAGGAATGTTTGGCATTCCATGGAAAGGCTTATGAACCAAAGATCCCTCCGCCAAAATGTTATACATGGTGGTGGCAGTATCATCCTGGGAGTCTGCCTTGAAACCATTTGTACTGATTCATTGGGGGAAATTTCTTCCCCAAATGTTTCCCATTGGATGTTCCAACTAATATACTAAATACAAATACTCCTTTTTAGAAGAGAAAAGATACATTTAACCACTAACAAGACCCCAAAACTCAACGAATTTGATAGTTTTCACCAAAAAAAGCTGCAAAATATCCACCCAGAATGGAGGAGCGAGAAATCGATTGGTAATAAAAGCTCGTGGGACATTTAACATCATATTGTTTTTATAATTTGGAGCCTATTTTGGTTAGATAAACAAATTTGTGCACCCCATTCATGTTTTAAAAGGTCCAATTTCTTTTTACCCTCACAAAAAATTTACTAAATCTGTCTCTGATGCGTATTTAAAAGCCCAAAATATATAAAAAGAATGTGAGTCAATAAAGTGTGAATGTAAACGTCTGACCAGCATAGAGAGCTACCTGCTATAATAAAGCATTTAAGAGGACCATGTCAGACAGCACTAAACCGTCTGAGCACCACATGTGGGAAGGGATAAAGTGGGATTAGTGGTGTGTTTAAAGACCGCAGGATTTATAAATATCTGTCTGTTATGTCCACTCTGACTGTGGACAGTTGATTACCCAAATTCATTAAACAAACTGTGCATGTTTTTTAGTTTTGATCTTTTTTTAAAGGTTTTTTTTCTTTGTGCTGGAAGATCTAAACCAAACAAAGCTTAAGAGTGTATTTTTATTTAGAGATTTAAGCTGCAGTCGCCCATTTAGTTTCCATAAATTACATATTCATGTATATTATGTATATTATCTATACTCACAGCCGTTCCCTCAGTATCAACCTTCAGTTCAAGGCCTTGTCAACGAACTTTACTTTCTACCAGTTTTTATGTACACGTTTGAACATTAAACACGAGACGACCTGACAAGCATGCACACTCATGACCTTAGTGCTTTTCTTTCCGCCGCACTTCCACAAACACTCTGCTCACACACGCACCAATTATTCATGCTTTCAAAGTTTTTCTCCAGACTTACAAACATGAACAAACACATATAACAATCAGACGCTACATTAGCACACACGCCAACATTCAACCAAAATAAAAAAAAAAAGCTTAGTTCTGAAAAGGCGTCAACAAGCGCTCGTACCTAAAACGGACAGAACAAAAGAAAGATGCACAGGGACTTGTTTTTGTGCCAGTAGTTCAGACAAAAGAGAGCGCGAATGTACAGTCCTGATGTCATTGCGTCCCCCTCTGTGGAGTTTTTCTTTTCAGCAGAACGCAGACGATCCTCGATAAAGCATCTCTCCTCCTGTGAGCGGTGGAAGCGCATGGTCTCTGTCGGGGGAGGGGCTTATCGCTGCACTGCTCAGATGAATGTTAGAAGGTTTGCTTTTGGGGAGTCAGGAAACAAACATAAAACTCTCTGATATGAGGAAACAAGTAACACAGTCAGTCACAGAGGAGATCCTCTAGTTTAAACGGTTAATGTTCGTGTTAAAGTTATGGCCGTGTGCGTTACATTTCAGGGAGGGGAGGGGTCTGGATGCTTGAACTCCAGGTGTGGTATTGTTAAAACGGGATGGATGAAGGTTTATCAAGTTATTAAGTGGTCTCTTTGCCCTGGGTGCCGGTGACCGTTTTGATGGAGCTGAGCGTTCGGTTGAACCAGGTCTTTTTGGCGGCCTGCACCTCGTTGAGAGCCAGACCCAAATGATGCTCCAGGTCCTGTTTAGAAAGGGGGGAGGGAGAAGGAACACAAAAAAAGCAATTTATATAATATTAGAAATAAAACCTTCATTTTAAAGTCTCTTTAGTTCCTATTAATAAAAGATAGAAAAGTATTAATGTTACTTTTTTTTCTTACATGCTGCCTACCTACTAATCAATGCGTTTATTTTTAGTCGAACTGATTACTGAAACAGTGTTTTCACAGGTCTGCCTAAAAAGTGGATCAGACAGCTGCAGCTGATCCAGAACGCTGCTGCCCGTGTCCTCACTAAGACTAAGAAAGTAGAGCACATCACCCCAGTTCTAAAGTCCTTACACTGGCTCCCTGTATCTCAGAGAATAGACTT